>NW_019252257.1:811280-961662 GCF_002742605.1 Olea europaea var. sylvestris | reverse complement strand
TCCACTATTAAGTCAATATAAATCGAAAACTCCTTTTCGACTTATGAGTACACCTTGGCCAAGGATTTCATCATCGACTTAATTGAATGAAACGCAGATTATCTCCTACTATCTAAGAGTGACGAATCCTTTATTGATCAATCACAACCTTCATACGATTCTTGACGTACCCGAACGATGTCGTATTAGCGGCCCCTTTCAGAGCAACATCCAACACCGCCAAAGTATGACTGTCCTCATATAGGGTACTATGACGACCTCAAGTCAAAGGATCAATCCCACTACCGAACGTTAGAGATTAGCCACTGACACTCAGATAGTTATCTATGTGGAATCTCTTAGCGGGTCTCCAATGTTTTGTTCTACAACAAAACATCCACATGTTCATTTAAGTGTCACCACACTTTAGCTCTTGAGATCAGCTACTTACTTCATAAGTAAGAAATGCCACACGTGATGGTCTAACTGTATTAACGATATCCGTATCTCGTTATTACTTACGACCATGGTTTATTCAAGATCCAATTATATGTAATTTGTATCTCACAATCACAACTCCTTGTGATTAACAGATTACCTAAAAATTGGGTCTTCGGATTCTATTATTTAATATTATTTATTACAAAATTAATTTAAATAAATAATAGATCTCGCCAAAATCAAATGCATTAAATATATTAAAAGCGTTTACAACCTAAATCGATTGGATCTAGGGCATAACACTTACAATGATAACTTTGGATTTGTTTGTTTTTGGCGAATTGCTAGTCCAATTCGATTGGAATCGAGCCAATGAAAAGTAGCTTTTGATTTCATGATAACTTCGGGTTTGTTCATTTTTGACGAATTGCTAGTCTAAATCGGTTGGAATCAAGCTAATGAAAAGTGGTTTTTCGTTTCATGATAACTTAGGGTTTGTTCGTTTTTGGCGAATTGCTAGTCTAATTCGATTGGAATCGAGCCAAAGAAAAGTGGTACTTCATTTCACGACAACATTGAGTTTATTAGTTTTTGGCGAATTGCTATTCTAAATCGATTGGAATCGAGCCAAAGTAGGGTGGCTTTTAATTTCATGTTATCTTCGGGTTTGTTCGTTTTGGCGAATTGGTAGTCTAATTCGATTGGAATCCATCTAATGAAAAGTTGCTTTGGATATCATGATAACTTCGGTTTTGTTCTTTTTTGGCGAATTGCTAATCAAATTTGATTGGAATTGAGCCAATAAAAAGTGGTTTTTGATTTCATGATAACTACTGGTTTGTTCATTTTTGGCGAATTGCTAGTCTAATTCGATTGTAATCGAGCCAATGAAAAGCGGTTTTTCATTTCTTGATAACTTCGGGTTTGTTCCTTTTTGGGGAATTGCTTGTCTAAATCGATTGGATTCAAGCCAATGAAAAGTGGTTTTTGATTTCATGATAACTTCAGGTTTGTTCGTTTTTGCTGAATTGCAAGTCTAATTCAATTGGAATCGAGCCAATGAAAAGTGGTTTTTCATTTTGATGATAACTTCAAGTTTGTTGGTTTTTGACGATTTGCTAGTCTAAATCGATTGGAATCAAGCCAATGAAATGTGGCATTTGATTTCATGATAACTTCGGGTTTGTTTGTTTTTGACGAATTGTTAGTCTAATTTGATTGGAATCGAGCCAAAGAAAAGTGGTTTTTCATTTCATGATAACTTCGGGCTTGTTCGTTTTTGGCGAATTGCTAGTCGTAATCGATTGGAACCGAGCTAATGAAAAGTTGATTTTAATTTCATGATAACTTCAGGTTTAATTATTTTTGGCGAATTGCTAGTCTACTTCAATTGGAATCGAGCTAATGAAAACTGGTCTTTCATTTTGTTGATAACTTCGAGTTTATTGGTTTTAGGCGAATTGCTAGTCTAAATTGATTGCAATCGAGCCAATGAAAAGTGGCTTTTGATTTCATAACAACTTCGGGTTTGTTCATTTTTGGCGAATTGCTAGTCTAATTTGATTGTAATCGACACAATGAAAAGCGGTTTTTCATTTCTTGATAACTTCGGGTATGTTCCTTTTTGGCGAATTGCCTATCTAAATCGATTAGAATCAAGCCAATGAAAAGTGATTTTTGATTTCATGATAACTTCGGGTTTGATCATTTTTGGCGAATTGCTAGTCCAATTCAATTGGAATCGAGCCAATGAAAAGTGATTTTTCATTTCATGATAACTTCGGGTTTGTTTGTTTGAAGCGAATTGCTAGTCGAATTCAAGTGGAATCGAGCCAATGAAAAGTGGCTTTTGATTTCATGATAACTTCGGGTTTGTTCCTTTTTAGCAAATTCCCAGTCTAATTCGATTGGAATTGAGCCAAAGAGAAGTGGTTTTTCATTTTAGGATAACTTCGGGTTTGATCTTTTTTTGGCGAATTGCTAGTGTAAATCGATTGGAATCGAGCCAATGAAATGTGGCTTTTGATTTCATGATAACTTAGGGTTTGTTCCTTTTTGGCAAATTGCTAATCTAATTCGATTAGAATCGAGCCAAAGAAAAGTGGTTTTTCATTTGATGATAACTTCTGGTTTGTTCGTTTTTGGCAAATTGCTAGTCTAAATCGATTGGAATCAAGCCAATGAAAAGTGGCTTTTGATTTCATGATAACTTTGGGTTCGTTCATTTTTTGGCGAATTGCTAGTCTAATTCGATTGGAATCGAGCAAAAAAAAGTTGTTTTTCATTTCATGACAACTTTGGGCTTGTTCGTTTTTGGCGAATTGCTAATCCAATTCGATTGGAATTGTGTAAATGAAAAGTAGCTTTTGATTTCATGATAACTTCAGGTTTGTTCATTTTTCGGGAATTACTAGTTTAAATCGATTGGAATCAAACCAATGAAAAGTGGCTTTTGATTTCATGATATCGTCGGGTTTGTTCGTTTTGGCGAATTGGTAGTCTAATTCGATTTGAATCCAGCTATTGAAAAGTAGATTTTGATTTCATGATAACTTCGGTTTTGTTCATTTTTGGTGAATTGCTAGTCTAATTCGATTGGAATCGAGCCAATGAAAAGTGTTTTTTTTTTCATTTTGATGATAAGTTAGGGTTCGTTCGTTTTTTACGAATTGCTAGTCTAAATCGATTGGAATCAAGCCAATGAAAAGTGGCTTTTGATTTCATGATAACTTCGGGTTTGTTTGTTTTTGGCGAATTGCTAGTATAAATCGATAGGAATCGAGCAAAAGAAAAGTGGTTTTTCATTTCATGATAACATCGGGTTTGTTCGTTTTTGGCGAATTGCTAACCCAAATCGATTGGGATCGAGCTAATGAAAAGTGGATTTTGATTTCATGATATCTTCTGGTTTGTTCGTTTTTCGTGAATTGCTAGTCTAATTCAATTGGAATCGAGCCAATAAAAAGTGGTTTTTCATTTCATGATAACTTCGGATTTGTTCTTTTTTGGCGAACTGCTAGTCGAATTCGATTGGAATGGAGCCAATGAAAAGTGGTTTTTCATTTCATGATAGCTTTGGGTTTGTTCATTTTTGGCGAATTGCTAGTCTAATTCAATTGTAATCGAGCCAATGAAAAGTGGTTTCTCATTTCATGATAACTTCGGGTTTGTTCCTTTTTGGCAAATTGCTTGTCTAAATCGATTGGAATCAAGCCAAAGAAAAGTGGTTTTTGATTTCATGATAACTTCGGGTTTGTTCATTTTTGGCGACTTGCTAGTCTAATTCAATTGGAATCGAGCTTATGAAAAGTGGTTTTTCATTTTGATGATAACTTCAGGTTTGTTGGTTTTTGGCGAATTGCTAGTCTAAATCGATTGGAATCGAGCCAATGAGAAGTGGCTTTTAGTTTCATCATAACTTCGGGTTTGTTCGTTTTTGACGAATTGCTAGTCTAATTCAATTGTAATCGAGCCAATGAAAAGTGGTTTTTCATTTCATGATAACTTCGGGTTTGTTCCTTTTTGGCGAATTGCTTGTCTAAATCGATTGGAATCGAGCCAATGAAAAGTGGTTTTTGATTTCATGATAACTTCGGGTTTGTTCATTTTTGGCGACTTGCTAGTCTAATTCAATTGGAATCGAGCTTATGAAAAGTGGTTTTTCATTTTGATAATAACTTCAGGTTCGTTGGTTTTTGGCGAATTGCTAGTCTAAATCGATTGGAATCGAGCCAATGAGAAGTGGCTTTTGGTTTCATCATAACTTCGGGTTTGTTCGATTTTAGCGAATGGCTAGTCTAATTCGATTGGAATCGAGCCAATGAAAAGTGATTTTTTATTCCATGATAACTTTGGGGTTTGCTCATTTTTGGTGAATTGCTAGTCGAATTCGATTGTAATCGATCCAATGAAAAGTGGTTTCTCATTTCAAGATAAATTTGGGATTGTTCATTTTTGGCGAATTTCTAGTCGAAATCGATTGGAATCGAGCCAAAGAAAAGTTGTTTTTCATTTGATGATAACTTCGAGTTTATTCGTTTTTGGCAAATTGCTAGTCTAATTCGATTGGAATCGAGCTAAAGAAAAGTGGTTCTTCATTTCACGTTAACTTCGGGTTTTTTCGTTTTTGGCGAATTGCTAGTCTAATCGATTGGAATCGAGCTAATGAAAAGTGGCTTTTGATTTCATGATATCGTCGGGTTTGTTCATTTTTGGGGAATTGTTTGTCTAATTCGATTGGAATCGAGCCAATGAAAAGTCGTTATTCATTCCATGATAACTTCGGGTTTGTTCGTTTTAGCGAATTGCTAGTCTAATTTGATTGGAATTGAGCCAATGGAAAGTGGTTTTTGATTTCATGATAACTTCGGATTTGTTCCTTTTTGGCGAATTTCTAGTCTAATTCGATTGGAATCGAGCTAATGAAAAGTGGTTTTTGACTTCATGATAACTTCGGGTTTGTTCATTTTTGGCGACTTGCTAGTCTAATTCGATTGGAATCGAGGCTTTGAAAAGTGGCCTTTTCATTTCATGACAACTTCGGGTTTGTTCATTTTTTCCAAATTGCTTGTCTAATTCGATTTTAATCGAGCTAATGAAAAGTGGCTTTTCATTTCATGATAACTTCAGGTTTGTTCCTTTTTGGCGAATTGCTTGTCTAAATCGATTGGAATCGAGCTAATGAAAAGTTGATTTTGATTTCATGACAACTTCGGGTTTGTTCGTTTTTGGCGAATTGCTAGTCTAATTCGATTGGGATCGAGCCAATGAAAAGTAGCTTTTTATTTCATGATAACTTCGGGTTTGTTCGTTTTTGGTGACTTGCTAGTCTAATTCGATTGGAATCGAGCCATTGAAAAGTTGCTTTTCATTTCATGATAACTTTGGGTTTGTTCATTTTTGCCGAATCGCTAGTCTAATTCGATTGTTATCGAGCCAATGAAAAGTGGTTTTTCATTTCATGATAACTTCAGGTTTGTTCCTTTTTGGCGAATTGCTTGTCAAAATCGATTGGAATCGAGATAATGAAAAGTTGAGTTTGATTGTTTGTTCATTTTTGGGGAATTGCTAGTCTAAATCGATTGGAATCAAACCAATGAAAAGTGGTTTTCCATTTCATGATAACTTCGGCTCTGTTCGTTTTTGGCGAATAGCTATTCTAAATTGATTGGAATCAAGCTAATGAAAAGTCAATTTTGATTTCATGATAACTTCGAGTTTGTTCGTTTTTGCCGAATTGCTAGTCTAATTCGATTGGAATCAAGCCAATGAAAAGTGGTTTTGCATTTCATGATAACTTCGAGTTTGTTCATTTTTTGACGAATTGGTAATCCAATTCGATTGGAATCGAGCCAATGAAAAGTGGCTTTTCGTTTTAGGATAACTTCGGGTTTGTTCGTTTTTGGCGAATTGCTAGTCTAAATCGATTGGAATCGAGCCAATGAAAAGCAGCATTTGATTTCATGATATCCTCGGGTTCGTTCATTTTTGGCGAATTGCTAGTCTAATTCGATTGTAATCGAGCCAATGAAAAGCGGTTTTTCATTTCTTGATAACTTCAGGTTTGTTCCTTTTTGGCGAATTGCTTGCCTAAATCGATTCGATTCAAGCCAATGAAATGTGATTTTTGATTTCATGATAACTTCGGGTTTGTTTGTTTTTGCCGAATTGTAAGTCTAATTCAATTGGAATCGAGCCAATGAAAAGTGGTTTTTCATTTTGATGATAACTTCGAGTTTGTTAGTTTTTTGCAAATTGCTATTCTAAATCGATTGGAATCGAGCCATTGAAAAGTGGTGTTTGATTTCATGATAACTTCGGGTTTGTTCGTTTTTGGCGAATTGCAAGTCTAATTCGATTGTAATCGAGCCAAAGAAAAGTGGCTTTTCATTTCATGATAACTTCGGGTTTGTTCGTTTTTGGCAAATTGCTATTCTAAATAGATTGGAACCGAGCTAATGAAAAGTTGATTTTGATTTCATGATAACTTCGGGTTTGATCGTTTTTGGCGAATTGCTAGTCCAATTCAATTGGAATCAACCTAATGAAAAGTGGCTTTTTATTTTGATGATAACTAAGAGTTTTTTGGTTTTTGGCGAATTGCTAGTCTAAATCGATTGGAATTGAGCCAATGAAAAGTGGCTTTTGATTTCATGATATCCTCAGGTTTGTTCATTTTTGGCGAATTGCTAGTCTAATTCGACTGTAATCGAGCCAATGAAAAGCGGTTTTTCATTTCTTGATAACTTCGGGTGTGTTCCTTTTAGGTGAATTGCTTATCTAAATTGATTGGACTCAAGTGAATGAAAAGTGATTTTTGATTTCATGATAACTTCGGGTTTGATCGTTCTTGGCGAATTGCTGGTCTAATTCAATTGGAATCGAGCCAAAGATAAGTGGTTTTTCATTTCATGATAACTTCGGGTTTGTTCAATTTTTGGCGAATTAGTAGTCCAATTCGATTGAAATCGAGCAAATGAAAAGTGGCTTTTGATTTCATGATAACTTTGGGTCTGTCCATTTTTGGCGAATTGCTAGTCTAAATCGATTAGAATCGAGCCAATGAAAAGTGTCTTTTAATTTCATGATATCTTCGGCTTTGTTCGTTTTGGCGAATTGGTAATCTAATTCGATTCGAATCCAGCTAATGAAAAGTGGTTTTTGATTTCATGATAACTTCGGGTTTGTTCATTTTTTCGAGAATTGCTAGTCTAATTCGATTAGAATCGAGCTACTGAAAAGTGGTTTTCGATTTCATGATAACTTCGTGTTTGTTCATTTTTGGTGAATAGCTAGTCTAATTCGATTGGAATCGAGCCAGTGAAAAGTGATTTTTCATTTCGATGATAACTTCGGGTTTGTTCGTTTTGGGCGAATTGCTAGTCTAAATCGAATGGAGTTAAGCCAATGAAAAGTGGCTTTTGATTTCATGATAACTTCGGGTTTGTTCGTTTTTAGCAAATTGCTAGTCTAATTCGATTGGAATCGAGCAAAAGAAAAGTTGTTTTTCATGTCATGATAACTTCGAGTTTGTTCTTTTTTGGCAAATTGCTAGTCTAAATTGATTTGAATCGAGCTAATGAAAAGTTGATTTTGATTTCATGATTACTTTGGGTTTGTTTGTTTTTAGCAAATTGTTAGTCTAATTTGTAATCGAGCCAATAAAAAGTGGTTTTTCATTTCATGATAACTTCTGGTTTGTTCGTTTTTGGCAAACTACTAGTCTATTCAATTGGAATCGAGCCAATAAAAGGTGGTTTTTCATTTCATGATAAGTTCGGTTTTGTTCCTTTTGGCGAATTGCTAGTCTAATTCGACTGTAACCGAGCCTATGAAAAGTGGTTTTTCATTTCATGATGACTTCGAGTTTGTTTGTTTTTGGCGAATTGCTAGTCTAAATCGGTTGGAATCGAGCTAATGAAAAGTTGATTTTGATTTCATGATAACTTCGGGTTTGCTTGTTTTTAGCGAATTATTAGTTTGATTCAATTGTAATCGAGCCAATAAAAAGTGGTTTTCCATTTCATGATAACTTTGGGTTTGTTCGATTTTGGCGAACTGCTAGTCTAGTTCGATTAGAATCCAGCCAATGAAAGGTGGTGTTTCATTTCGTGATAAGTTCGGGTTTGTTTGTTTTTGACGAATTGCTAGTCTAATTCGATTGTAATTGAGCCAATGAAAAGCGGTTTTTCATTTCATGATGACTTCGGGTTTTTTTTGGCGAATTGCTTGTCTAAATCGATTGGAATCAAGCCAATGAAAAGTGGTTTTTGATTTCACGATAACTTCGGGTTTGTTCATTTTTTGGCGAATTGCTAGTCTAAATCGATTGGAATCGAGCCAATGAAAAGTGGTTTTTCATTTTGATGATAACTTCTGGATTGTTGGCTTTTCACGAATTGCTTGTCTAAATCGATTGGAATCGAGCCAATGAAAAGTGGCTTTTGATTTCATGATAACTTCGGGCTTGTTATTTTTTGGCGAATTGCTTGTCTAATTCGATTGGAATCAAGCTAAAGAAAAGTGGTTTTCCATTTCATGATAACTTTGGGTTTGTTCATTTTTTACGAATTGCTAGTCTAAATCGATTGGAATCGAGCTAATGAAAAGTTGATTTTGATTTCATGATAACTTCAGATTTGTTCATTTTTGGCGAATTGCTAGTCTAATTTGATTGAAATCAAGCCAATGAAAAGTGATTTTTCATTTTAATGATAACTTCGGGTTTGTTGTTTTTTGGCGAATTTCTAGTCTAAATCGATTGGAATCGAGCCAATGAAAAGTGGCTTTTGATCCTACGATAACTTCGGGTTTGTTCGTTTTTTGCGAATTACTGGGCTAATTTGATTGGAATCGAGCCAAAGAAAAGTGGTTTTTCATGTCTTGATAACTTCGGGTTTGTTCGTTTTTGGCCAATTGCTAGTCTAAATCGATTGGAATCGAGCCAATAAAAAGTGGCTTTTGATTTCATGAAAACTTCCGATTTGATCATTTTTGGTGAATTGCTAGTCTAATTCAATTGGAATTGAGCCAATGAAAAGTGGTTTTCAATTCATGATAACTTCGGGTTTGTTCATTTTTGGCGAATTGGGAGTCCAATTCGATTGGAATCGAGCAAATGAAAATTGGCTTTTGATTTCATGATAACTTTCGGTTTGTTCGTTTCTGGAGAATTGCTAGTCTAAATTGATTGGAATCGAGCCAATGAAAAGTGGCTTTTGATTTCATGATATCTTCGGCTTTGTTCGATTTGGCGAATTGGTAGTCTAATTCGATTCGAATCCAGCTTATGAAAAGTGGTTTTTGATTTCATGATAACATCGGGTTTGTTTGTTTTTGGCGAATTGCTAGTTTAAATCGATTGGAATCGAGCTAATGAAAAGTTGATTTTGATTTCATGATAACTTCGGGTTTGATCGTTTTTGGCGAATTGCTAGTCTAATTCAATTGGAATCGAGCCAATGAAACGTGGTTTTTCATTTCGTGATAACTTCGGGTTTGTTCATTTTTTGGCGAATTGGTAGTCCAATTTGATTGGAATCGAGCAACTGAAAAGTAGGTTTTGATTTCATGATAACTTTCGGTTTGATCATTTTTGGTGAATTGTTAGTCTAATTCAATTGGAATTGAGCCAGTGAAAAGTGGTTTTCAATTCATGATAACTTCGGGTTTGTTCGTTTTTGGCAAATTGGTAGTCCAATTCGATTGGAATCGAGCAAATGAAAAGTGGCTTTTGATTTCATGATAACTTTGGGTTTGTTCATTTATGGCGAATTGCTAGTCTAAATCGATTAGAATCGAGCCAATGAAAAGTGGCTTTTGATTTCATGATATCTTCGGCTTTGTTCGTTTTGGCGAATTGGTAGTCTAATTCGATTCGAATCCAGCTTATGAAAAGTGGTTTTTGATTTCATGATAACTTCGGATCTGTTCGTTTTTGGCGAATTGCTAGTCTAATTTGATTGGAATTGAGCCGGTGAAAAGTGGTTTTTGATTTCATGATAACTTCAGGTTTGTTCATTTTTTCGAGAATTGCTAGTCTAATTCGATTAGAATCAAGCAACTGAAAAGTGGTTTTTGATTTCATGACAACTTCGTGTTTGTTCGTTTTTGGCGAATAGCTAGTCTAATTCGATTGGAATCGAGCCGGTGAAAAGTGGTTTTTCATTTCTATGATAACTTCGGGTTTGTTCGTTTCGGGTGAATTGCTAGTCTAAATCGATTGGAATTAAGCCAATGAAAAGTGGCTTTTGATTTCATGATAACTTCGGGTTTGTTCATTTTTAGCGAATTGCTAGTCTAATTCGATTGGAATCGAGCAAAAGAAAAGTGGTTTTTCATTTCATGATAACTTCGAGTTTGTTCGTTTTTGGTGAATTGCTTGTCTAAATCGTTTGGAATCGAGCTAATGAAAAGTTGATTTTGATTTCATGATAACTTCGGGTTTGTTTATTTTTAGCGAATTGTTAGTCTGATTCAATTGTAATCGAGCCAATAAAAAGTGGTTTTTCATTTCATGATAACTTCGAGTTTGTTCGGTTTTGGCGAACTGCTAGTCTAATTCGATTGGAATCGAGCCAATGAAAGGTGGCTTTTCATTTCATGATAAGTTCGGGTTTGTTCATTTTTGGCAAATTGCTAGTCTAATTCGATTGTAATCGAGCCAATGAAACGCGATTTTTCATTTCATGATGACTTCCGATTTTTTCGGCGAATTGGTTATCTAAATCGATTGGAATCAAACTAATGAAAAATGGTTTTTGATTTCATGATAACTTCGGGTTTGTTCATTTTTGGCGAATTGCTAGTCTAATTCAATTGGAATCGAGCTAATGAAAAGTGGTTTTTCATTTCGATGATAACTTCTGGTCTGTTGGTTTTTTCACGAATTTCTTGTCTAAATCGATTGGAATCGGGCCAATGAAAAGTGCCTTTTGATTTCATGATAACTTCGGGTTTGTTATTTTTTGGCGAATTGCTTGTCTAATTCGATTGGAATTAGGCCAAAGAAAAGTGGTTTTCCGTTTCATGATAACTTTGGGTTTGTTCATTTTTTACGAATTGCTAGTCTAAATCGATTGGAATCGAGCTAACGAAAAGTTGATTTTGATTTCATGATAACTTCTGGTTTGTTCATTTTCGGCAAATTGCTAGTCTAATTTGATTGAAATCAAGCCAATGAAAAGTGGTTTTTCATTTTGATGAAAACTTCGGGTTTGTTGGTTTTTGGCGAATTTCTAGTCTAAATCGATTGGAATCGAGCCAATGAAAAGTGGCTTTTGATCCTATGATAACTTCGGGTTTGTTCGTTTTTTACGAATTGCTGGTCTAATTTGATTGGAATCGAGCCAAAGAAAAGTGGTTTTTCATGTCATGATAACTTTGGGTTTGTTCGTTTTTGGCGAATTGCTAGTCTAAATCGATTGGAATCGAGCCAATGAAAAGTGGATTTTGATTTCATGATATCTTCGGGTTTGTTCGTTTTTGGCGAATTGCTAGTCTAATTCGATTGGAATCGAGCGAAAGAAAAGTGGTTTTTCATTTCATGATAACATCGGGTTTGTTTGTTTTTGGCGAATTGCTGGTCTAAATCGATTGGAATCGAGCTAATGAAAAGTTGATTTTGATTTCATGATAACTTCGGGTTTGATCGTTTTTGGCGAATTGCTAGTCTAATTTAATTGGAATCGAGCTAATGAAAAGTGGTTTTTCATTTCATGATAACTTCGGGTTTGTTCATTTTTTGGCGAATTGCTAGTCTAATTCAATTGGAATCGAGCCAATGAAAAGTGGCTTTTGATTTCATGATAACTTCGGGTTTGTTCATTTTTTGGCGAATTGGTAGTTGAATTCGATTGGAATCGAGCCATTGAAAAGTTGCTTTTGATTTCATGATAACTTCGGCTTTTTTCATTTTTGGCGAATTGGTAGTCTAATTCGATTCGAATCCAGCTAATGAAAAGTTGTTTTTCATTTCATTATAACTTCGGATCTGTTCATTTTTTACGAATTGCTAGCCTAATTTGATTGGAATTGAGCCAATGAAAAATGGTTTTTGATTTCATGATAACTTCGGGTTTGTTCATTTTTTCGAGAATTGTTAGTCTAATTAGATTAGATTCGAGCTACTGAAAAGTGGTTTTTGATTTCATGATAACTTCTAGTTTGTTCGTTTTTGGCGAATTGCTAGTCTAAATCGATTGGAATCAAGCCAATGAAAAGTGGCTTTTGATTTCATGATAACTTTGGGTTTGTTCATTTTTGGCGAATTGCTAGTCTAATTCGATTGGAATCGAGCAAAAGAAAAGTGCTTTTTCATTTCATGATAACTTCGAGTTTGTTTATTTTTGGCGAATTGCTAGTCCAAATCAATTGGAATCGCGCTAATGAAAAGTTGATTTTGATTTCATTATAACTTCTGGTTTGTTCATTTTTGGCGAATTGCTAGTCTAATTCGATTGGAATCGAGCCAATGAAAAGTTGTTTTTCATTTTGGTGATAACTTCGGGTTTGTTGGTTTTTAGGAAATTTCTAGTCTGAATCGATTGGAATCGAGACAATGAAAAGTGGCTTTTGATTTCATGATAATTTCGGGTTTGTTCATTTTTGGCGAATTGCTAGTCTAATTCTATTGGAATCGAGCCATAGAAAAGTGGTTTATAATTTCCTGATAACTGCGGGTTTGTTCCTTTTTGGCGAATTGCTAGTCGAATTCGATTGGAATCGAGCCAATGAAAAGTGGGTTTTCATTTTGATGATAACTTCAGGTTTGTTGGTTTTTGACGAGTTGCTTGTCTTAATCGATTGGAATCGAGCCAATCAAAAGTGGCTTTTGATTTCATGATAACTTCGGGTTTGTTTGTTTTGGCGAACTGCAAGTCTAATTCGATTGGAATCGAGCCAATGAAAGGTGATTTTTCATTTCATGATAAGTTCAGGTTTGTTTATTTTTGGCGAATTACTAGTCTAATTCGATTGTAATCGAGCTAATGAAAAGCGGTTTTTCATTTCATGATGACTTCGGGTTTTTTTGGCGAATTGCTTGTCTAAATCGATTGGAATCAAGCCAATGAAAAGTGGCTTTTGATTTCATGATAACTTCGGGTTTGTTCATTTTTGGCGAATTGCTGGTCTAATTCGATTGGAATCAAGCCAATGAAAAGTGATTTTTCAATTTGATGATAACTTCTGGTTTGTTTGTTTTTCACGAATTGCTTGTCTAAATCGATTGGAATCGAGCCAATGAAAAGCGGCTTTTGATTTCATGATAACGTCGGGTTTGTTATTTTTTGGTGAATTGCTTGTCTAATTCGATTGGAATCAAGCCAAAGAAAAGTGGTTTTCCATTTCATGATAATTTTTTACGAATTGCTAGTCTAAATCAATTGGAATCGAGCTAATTAAAAGTTGATTTTGATTTCATGATAACTTTGGGTTTGTTCATTTTTGGCGAATTTCTAGTCTAATTTGATTGAAATCAAGCCAATGAAAAGTGGTTTTTCATTTTGAAGATAACTTCGGGTTTGTTGGTTTTTGCAGGATTTCTAGTCTAAATCGATTGGAATCGAGCCAATGAAAAGTGGCATTTGATCGTATGATAACTTCAGGTTTGTTCTTTTTTGCGAATTGCTGGTCTAATTCGATTGGAATCGAGCCAAAGAAAAGTGATTTTTCATGTCTTGATAACTTCGAGTTTGTTCGTTTTTTGCGAATTGCTAGTCTAAATCGATTGGAAATGAGCCAATAAAAAGTGGCTTTTGATTTCATGATAACTTTCGGTTTGATCGTTTTTGGTGAATTGCTAGTCTAATTCAATTGGAATTGAGCCAATGAAAAGTGGTTTTTCATTTCATGATAACTTCGGGTTCGTTCATTTTTGGCGAATTGGTAGTCCAATTCGATTGGAATTGAGCAAATGAAAAGTGGCTTTTGATTTCATGATAACTTTCGGTTTGATCGTTTTTGGTGAATTGCTAGTCTGATTCAATTGTAATCGAGCCAATAAAAAGCGGTTTTCCGTTTCATGATAACTTCAGGTTTTTTCGGTTTTGGCGAACTGCAAGTCTAATTCGATTAGAATCGAGCCAATGAAAGGTGGTTTTTCATTACATGATAAGTTCGGGTTTGTTCGTTTTTGGCGAATTGCTAGTCTAATTCGATTGTAATTGAGCCAATGAAAAGTGGTTTTTCATTTTGATGATAACTTCTGGTTTGTTTGTTTTTCACGAATTGCTTGTCTAAATCGATTGGAATCAAGTCAATGAAACGCGGCTTTTGATTTCATGATAAAGTCGGGGTTTGTTATTTTTTAGTGAATTGCTTGTCTAATTCGATTGGAATCAAGCCAAAGAAAAGTGGTTTTCCATTTCATGATAACTTTGGGTTTGTTCATTTTTTACGAATTGCTAGTTTAAATCGATTGGAATCGAGCTAATGAAAAGTTGATTTTGATTTCATGATAACTTTGGGTTTGTTCATTTCTGGCGAATTACTAGTCTAATTTGACTGAAATCAAGCCAATGAAAAGTGATTTTTCCTTTTTTTGATAACTTCGGGTTTGTTGGTTTTTGGCGAATTTCTAGTCTAAATCGATTGGAATCGAGCCAATGAAAAGTGGCATTTGATCGGATGATAACTTCGGGTTTGTTCTTTTTTGCGAATTGCTGGTCTAATTCGATTGGAATCGAGCCAAAGAAAAGTGATTTTTCATGTCTTGATAACTTCGGGTTTGTTCGTTTTTGGCGAATTGCTAGTCTAAATCGATTGGAAATGAGCCAATAAAAAGTGGCTTTTGATTTCATGATAAATTTCGGTTTGATCATTTTTGGTGAATTGCTAGTCTAATTCAATTGGAATTGAGCCAATGAAAAGTGGTTTTTCATTTCATGATAACTTCGGGTTCGTTCATTTTTGGCGAATTGGTAGTCCAATTCGATTGGAATTGAGCAAATGAAAAGTGGCTTTTGATTTCATGATAACTTTCGGTTTGATCGTTTTTGGTGAATTGCTAGTCTGATTCAATTGTAATCGAGCCAATAAAAAGCGGTTTTCCATTTCATGATAACTTCAGGTTTTTTCGGTTTTGGCGAACTGCAAGTCTAATTCGATTGGAATCGAGCCAATGAAAGGTGGTTTTTCATTTCATGATAAGTTCGGGTTTGTTCGTTTTTGGCGAATTGCTAGTCTAATTCGATTGTAATTGAGCCAATGAAAAGTGGTTTTTCATTTTGATGATAACTTCTGGTTTGTTTGTTTTTCACGAATTGCTTGTCTAAATCGATTGGAATCAAGTCAATGAAACGCGGCTTTTGATTTCATGATAAAGTCGGGGTTTGTTATTTTTTAGTGAATTGCTTGTCTAATTCGATTGGAATCAAGCCAAAGAAAAGTGGTTTTCCATTTCATGATAACTTTGGGTTTGTTCATTTTTTATGAATTGCTAGTCTAAATTGATTGGAATCGAGCTAATGAAAAGTTGATTTTGATTTCATGATAACTTTGGGTTTGTTCATTTCTGGCGAATTGCTAGTCTAATTTGACTGAAATCAAGCCAATGAAAAGTGGTTTTTCCTTTTTTTGATAACTTCGGGTTTGTTGGTTTTTGGCGAATTTCTAGTCTAAATCGATTGGAATCGAGCCAATGAAAAATGGCTTTTGATCATATGATAACTTCGAGTTTGTTCATTTTTTGCGAATTATTGGTCTAATTCGATTGGAATCGAGCCAAAGAAAAGTGGTTTTTCAGTCTTGATAACTTCGGGTTTGTTCGTTTTTGGCGAATTGCTATTCTAAATCGATTGGAATCGAGCCAATAAAAAGTAGCGTTTGATTTCATGATAACTTTCGGTTTGATCGTTTTTGGTGAATTGCTAGTCTAATTCAATTGGAATTGAGCCAATGAAAAGTGCTTTTTCATTTCATGATAACTTCGGGTTCGTTCATTTTTGGCGAATTGGTAGTCCAATTCGATTGGAATTGAGCAAATGAAAAGTGGCTTTTGATTTCATGATAACTTTCGGTTTGATTGTTTTTGGTGAATTGCTAGTCTGATTCAATTGTAATCGAGCCAATAAAAAACGATTTTCCATTTCATGATAACTTCAGGTTTGTTCGGTTTTGGCGAACTGCAAGTCTAATTCGATTGGAATCGAGCCAATGAAAGGTGGTTTTTCATTTCATGATAAGTTCGGGTTTGTTCATTTTTGGCGAATTGCTAGTCTAATTTGATTGTAATCGAGCCAATGAAAAGCGGTTTTTCATTTCATGATGACTTCGGGTTTTTTTGGCAAATTGCTTGTCTAAATCGATTGGAATCAAGTCAATGAAAAGTGGTTTTTGATTTCATGACAACTTCGGGTTTGTTCATTTTTGGCGAATTGCTAGTCTAATTCGATTGTAATTGAGCCAATGAAAAGGGGTTTTTCATTTTGATGATAACTTCTGGTTTGTTTGTTTTTCACGAATTGCTTGTCTAAATCGATTGGAATCGAGTCAATGAAAAGCGGCTTTTGGTTTCATGATAAAGTCGGGTTTGTTATTTTTTGGTGAATTGCTTGTCTAATTCGATTGGAATCAAGCCAAAGAAAAGTGGTTTTCCATTTCATGATAACTTTGGGTTTGTTCATTTTTTTCGAATTGCTAGTCTAAATCGATTGGAATTGAGCTAATGAAAAGTTGATTTTGATTTCATGATAACTTTGGGTTTGTTCATTTCTGGCGAATTGCTAGTCTAATTTGACTAAAATCGAGCCAATGAAAAGTAGTTTTCCATTTTGATGATAACTTCGGGTTTGTTGGTTTTTGGCGAATTTCTAGTCTAAATCGATTGGAATCGAGCCAATGAAAAGTGGCTTTTGATCATATGATAACTTCGAGTTTGTTCATTTTTTGCTAATTACTAGTCTAATTCGATTGGAATCGAGCCAACGAAAAGTGGTTTTTCATGTCTTGATAATTTAGGGTTTGTTCGTTTTTGGTGAATTGCTATTCTAAATCGATTGGAATCGAGCCAACAAAAAGTAGCTTTTGATTTCATGATAACTTTCGGTTTGATCGTTTTTGGTGAATTGCTAGTCTAATTCAATTGGAATTGAGCCAATGAAAAGTGGTTTTTCATTTCATGATAACTTCGGGTTTGTTCGTTTTTGGCGAATTGGTAGTCCAATTCGATTGGAATCGAGCCAATGAAAAGTGGTTTTTCATTTCATGATAACTTCGGGTTTGTTCGTTTTTGGCGAATTGGTAGTCCAATTCGATTGGAATCGAGCAAATGAAAATTGGCTTTTGATTTCATGAGAACTTTGGGTTTGTTCATTTTTAGCAAATTGCTAGTCTAAATTGATTGGAATCGAGCCAATGATAAGTGGCTTTTGATTTCATGATATCTTCGAGTTTGTTCATTTTTGGCGAATTGCTAGTATAATTTGATTGGAATCAAGCAAAAGAAAAGTGGTTTTTCATTTCATGATAACATCAGGTTTGTTTGTTTTTTGGCGAATTGCTAGTCCAGATCGATAGGAATCGAGCTAATGAAATGTTGAATTTGATTTCATGATAACTTCGGGTTTGATCGTTCTTGGCGAATTGCTGGTCTAATTCAATTGGAATCGAGCCAAAGATAAGTGGTTTTTCATTTCATGATAACTTCGGGTTTGTTCATTTTTTGGCGAATAGGTAGTCCAATTTGATTGGAATGGAGCAAATGAAAAGTGGCTTTTGATTTCATGATAACTTCGGCTTTGTCCATTTTTGGCGAATTGCTAGTCTAAATCGATTGGAATCGAGCCATTGAAAAGTGGCTTTTGATTTCATGACATCTTTTGGTTTGTTCGTTTTTGGGAATTGGTAGTCTAATCCGATTCGAATCCAGCTAATGAAAAGTGGTTTTTGATTTCATGATAACTTCGGATCTGTTCATTTTTGGCGAATTGCTAGTCTAATTTGATTGCAAGTGAACCAATGAAAATTGGTTTTTGATTTCATGATAACTTCGGCTTTGTCCATTTTTGGCGAATTGCTAGTCTAAATCGATTGGAATCGAGCCAATGAAAAGTGGCTTTTGATTTCATGATAACTTCGGCTTTGTCCATTTTTGGCGAATTGCTAGTCTAAATCGATTGGAATCGAGCCAATGAAAAGTGGCTTTTGATTTCATGATAACTTCGGCTTTGTCCATTTTTGGCGAATTGCTAGTCTAAATCGATTGGAATCGAGCCAATGAAAAGTGGCTTTTGATTTCATGATAACTTCGGCTTTGTCCATTTTTGGCGAATTGCTAGTCTAAATCGATTGGAATCGAGCCAATGAAAAGTGGCTTTTGATTTCATGATAACTTCGGCTTTGTCCATTTTTGGCGAATTGCTAGTCTAAATCGATTGGAATCGAGCCATTGAAAAGTGGCTTTTGATTTCATGCCATCTTTTGGTTTGTTCGTTTTTGGGAATTGGTAGTCTAATCCGATTCGAATCCAGCTAATGAAAAGTGGTTTTTGATTTCATGATAACTTCGGATCTGTTCATTTTTGGCGAATTGCTAGTCTAATTTGATTGCAAGTGAACCAATGAAAATTGGTTTTTGATTTCATGATAACTTCGGGGTTGTTCATTTTTTCGAGGATTGCTAGTCTAATTAGTTTAGAATCGAGCTAATGAAAAGTGGTTTTTGATTTCATGATAACTTCTAGTTTGTTCGTTTTTGGCGAATTGCTAGTCTAAATCGATTGGAATTAAGCCATTAAAAAGTGGCTTTTGATTTCATGATAACTTTGGGTTTGTTCATTTTTGGCCAATTGCTAGTCTAATTCGATTGGAATCGAGCAAAAGAAAAGTGGTTTTTCATTTCATGATAACTTCGAGTTTGTTTGTTTTAGGCGAATTGCTAGTCCAAATCGATTGGAATCGAGCTAATGAAAAGTTGATTTTGATTTCATTTTAACGTCGGGTTTGTTAATTTTTGGCGAATTGCTAGTCTAATTCGATTGGAATCGAGCCAATGAAAAGTGGTTTTTCATTTTGATGATAACTTCGGGTTTGTTGGTTTTTGGTGAATTTCTAGTCTGAATCGATTGGAATCGAGCCAAAGAAATGTGGTTTTTCATGTCTTGATAACTTCGGGTTTGTTCGCTTTTGGCTAATTGCTAGTCTAAATCGATTGGAATCGAGCCAATAAAAAGTGGCTTTTGATTTCATGATAACTTTGGGTTTGTTCATTTTTGGCCAATTGCTAGTCTAATTCGATTGGAATCGAGCAAAAGAAAAGTGGTTTTTCATTTCATGATAACTTCGAGTTTGTTCGTTTTTGGCGAATTGGTAGTCCAATTCGATTGGAATCGAGCAAATGAAAAGTGGCTTTTGATTTCATGATAACTTTGGGTTTGTTCATTTTTGGCCAATTGCTAGTCTAATTCGATTGGAATCGAGCCAATGAAAAGTGGTTTTTCATTTTGATGATAACTTCGGGTTTGTTGGTTTTTGGTGAATTTCTAGTCTGAATCGATTGGAATCGAGCCAAAGAAATGTGGTTTTTCATGTCTTGATAACTTCGGGTTTGTTCGCTTTTGGCTAATTGCTAGTCTAAATCGATTGGAATCGAGCCAATAAAAAGTGGCTTTTGATTTCATGATAACTTTCGGTTTGATCATTTTTGGTGAATTGCTAGTCTAAGTCAATTGGAATTGAGCCAATGAAAAGTGATTTTTCATTTCATGATAACTTCGAGTTTGTTCGTTTTTGGCGAATTGGTAGTCCAATTCGATTGGAATCGAGCAAATGAAAAGTGGCTTTTGATTTCATGATAAGTTTGGGTTTGTTCGTCTTTGGCGAATTGCTAGTCTAAATTGATTGGAATCGAGCCAATGAAAAGTGGCTTTTGATTTCATGATAACTTTGGGTTTGTTCGTTTTTGGCGAATTGCTAGTCTAAATTGATTGGAATCGAGCCAATGAAAAGTGGCTTTTGATTTCATGATAACTTTGGGTTTGTTCGTTTTTGGCGAATTGCTAGTCTAATTCGATTGGACTCGAGCAGAAGAAAAGTTGTTTTTCATTTCCTGATAACTTCGAGTTTGTTTATTTTTGGCAAATTGTTAGTCCAAATCGATTGGAATCGAGCTAATGAAAAGTTGATTTTGATTTCATTATAACTTCGGGAATGTTCATTTTTAGCGAATTGCTAGTCTAATTTAATTGGAATCGAGCCAACGAAAAGTGGTTTTTCATTTTGATGATAACTCCGGGTTTGTTGGTTTTTGGCGAATTTCTAGTCTGAATCGATTGGAATCGAGCCAATGGCTTTTGATTTCATGATAATTTCACGTTTGTTCATTTTTGGCGAATTGCTAGTCTAATTCTATTGGAATCGAGCCATAGAAAAGTGGTTTTTCATTTTCTGATAACTTCGGGTTTGTTCCTTTTTGGCGAATTGCTAGTCTAATTCGGTTGGAATCGAGCCAATGAAAAGTGGGTTTTCATTTTTATGATAACTTCAGGTTTGTTGGTTTTTGACGAGTTGCTTGTCTAAATCGATCGGAATCGAGCCAATGAAAAATGGCTTTTGATTTTATGATAACTTCGGGTTTGTTTGTTTTTGGCGAATTGCTAGTCTAATTCGATTAGAATCAAGCTAAAGAAAAGTGGTTTTCCATTTCATGATAACTTCGGGTTTGTTCATTTTTTACGAATTGCTAGTCTAAATCGATTGGAATCGAGCTAATGAAAAGTTGATATTGATTTCATGATAACTTCAGGTATGTTCCTTTTTGGCAAATTGCTAGTCTAATTCGATTGGAATCGAGCCAATGAAAATTGGTTTTTCATTTCATGATAACTTCGGGTTTGTTAGTTTTTGCTGAATTGGTAGTCCAATTCGATTGGAATCGAGCCAGTGATAAGTTGCTTTTGATTTCATGATAAGTTCGGGTTTGTTCGTTTTTGGCGAATTGCTAGTCTAAATGGATTAGAATCGAGCCAATGAAAAGTGCCTTTTGATTTCATGATATCTTCGGGTTTGTTCGTTTTGGCGAATAGGTAGTCTAATTCGATTCATACCCAGCTAATGAAAGTTGGTTTTTAATTTCATGATAACTTCGGTTCTGTTCATTTTTTGAGAATTGCTAGTCTTATTTGATTGGAATTGAGCCAATGAAAAGTGATTTTTGATTTCATGATAACTTCGGGTTTGTTCATTTTTTCGCGAATTGCTAGCCTAATTCAATTAGAATCGAGCTAATGAAAAGTGATTTTTGATTTCACGATAACTTCGGGTTTGTTCGTTCTTGGTGACTTACTAGTCTAATTCGATTGGAATTGAGCCAAAGAAAAGTGGTTTTTCATTATGATGATAACTTCGGGTTTGTTCATTTTTGGTGAATTGTTTGTCAAATTCAATTGGAATCGAGCTAATAAAAAGTGGTTTTTAATTTCATGGTAACTTCGAGTTTGTTCGTTTTTGGTGAACTGCTAGTCTAATTCGATTGGAATCGAGCCAATGAAAAGTGGTTTTTCATTTCATGATAACTTCGGGATTGTTCGTTTTTGGCGAATTCCTAATCCAATTCGATTGGAATCGTGCCAATGAAAAGTGGCTTTTGATTTCATGATAACTTTGGGTTCGTTCGTTTTGGGCGAACGCTAGTCGAAATCGATTGGAATCGAGCCAAAGAAAAGTTGTTTTTTATTTCATGATAACTTCGGCTTTGTTCATTTTTGGCGAATTGGTAGTGTAAATCAATTTGAATCGAGCCAATCAAAATTAGCTTTTGATTACATGATAACTTTGGGTTTGTTCGTTTTTGGCGAATTGCTAATCTAATTCTATTGGAATCAAGCTAAAGAAAATGGTTTTTTATTTCATGATATCTTCTGATTTGTTCATTTTTGGCAAATTGCTTGTCTAATTCGATTGGAATCGAGCTAAAGAAAAGTGGTTCTCCATTTCAGGATAACTTCGGGATTGATCATTTTTGGCGAATTGCTAGTCTAATCGATTGGAATCTAGCCAATGAAAAGTGGCTTTTGATTTCATGATAACTTTGGGTTTGTTCGTTTTTGGCGAATTGCTAATCTAATTCTATTGGAATCAAGCTAAAGAAAATGGTTTTTTATTTCATGATATCTTCTGATTTGTTCATTTTTGGCAAATTGCTTGTCTAATTCGATTGGAATCGAGCTAAAGAAAAGTGGTTCTCCATTTCAGGATAACTTCGGGATTGATCATTTTTGGCGAATTGCTAGTCTAATCGATTGGAATCTAGCCAATGAAAAGTGGCTTTTGATTTCATGATAACATCGGGATAGTTCATTTTTGGTGAATTGCTAGTCTAATTCAATTGGAATCGAGCCAAAAAAAGTGGTTTTTGATTCCATGGTAACTTCGAGTTTGTTCATTTTTGGCGAATTGCTAGTCTAATTCGATTGGAATCGAGCCGATGAAATGTGGTTTTTCATTTCATGATAACTTCAGGATTGTTCATTTTTGGCGAATTGCTAGTCCAATTCGATTGGAATCGTGACAATGAAACGTGGCTTCTGATTTCATGATAACTTTGGGTTTGTTCGTTTTGGGCGAACGCTAGTCCCAATAGATTGGATTCGAGCCAAAGAAAAGTAGTTTTTAATTTCATGATAACTTCAGCCTTGTTCGTTTTTGGCGAATTGCTAGTGTAAATCAATTGGAATCGAGCTAAAGAAAAGTAGTTCTTCATTTCAAGATAACTTCGGGATTTATCGTTTTTGGCGAATTGCTAGTCTAATCGATTGGAATCAAGCCAATGAAAAGTGGCTTTTGATTTCATGATAACTTTGGGTTTGTTCGTTTTTGGTGAATTGCTAGTCTAATTCAATTGGAATCGAGCCAATAAAAAGTGGTTTTTAATTTCATGGCAACTTCGTGTTTGTTCATTTTTGGCGAACTGTTAGTATAATTCGATTGGAATCGAGCCAATGAAAAGTGGTTTATCATTTCATGATAACTTCGGGATTGTTCGTTTTTGTCGAATTGCTAGTCCAATTCGATTGGAATTGTGCCAATGAAAAGTGGCTTTTGATTTCATGATAACTTTGGGTTTGTTCGTTTTGGGCGAACCCTAGTCGAAATCGATTGGAATCGAGCCAAAGAAAAGTTGTTTTTTATTTCATGATAACTTCGGCTTTGTTCATTTTTGGGGAATTGCTAGTTTAAATCAATTGGAATCGAGCCAATCAAAATTGGCTTTTGATTTCATGATAACTTTGGGTTTGTTCGTTTTCGGCGAATTGCTAATCTAATTCGATTCTAATCGAGAAAAAGAAAAATGGTTTTTCACTTCATAATAACTTTTGGTTTGTTCGTTTTTGACAAATTGCTTGTCTAATTAGATTGGAATCGAGCTAAAGAAAAGTGGTTCTTCATTTCAGGATAACTTCGGGATTTATCATTTTTAGCGAATTGCTAGTCTAATCGATTGGAATCGAGCTAATGAAAAGTGGCTTTTGATTTCATGATAACTTTGGGTTTGTTCGTTTTGGTGAATTGCTAGTCTAATTCAATTGGAATCGAGCCAATAAAAAGTGATTTTTAATTTCATGGTAACTTCGAGTTTGTTCGTTTTTGGCAAACTGTTAGTCTAATTCGATTGGAATCGAGCCAATGAAAAGTGGTTATTCATTTCAGGATAACTTCGGGATTGATCATTTTTGGCGAATTTCTAGTCTAATCGATTGGAATCGAGCCAATGAAAAGTGGCTATTGATTTCATTATAACTTCGGGTTTGTTCGTTTTTTGTGAATTGCTAGTCTAATTCAATTGGAATTGAGCCAATAAAAAGTGGTTTTTAATTTAATGGTAACTTCGAGTTTGTTCATTTTTGGCGAACTGTTGTCTAATTCGATTGGAATCGAGCCGATGAAAAGTGGTTTTTCATTTCATGATAACTTCGGGATTGTTCGTTTTTGGCGAATTGATAGTCCAATTCGATTGGAATCGTGCCAATGAAAAGTGGCTTTTGATTTCATGATAACTTTGGGTTTGTTCGTTTTGGGCGAACGCTAGTCCAAATAGATTGGAATCGAGCCAAAGAAAAGTAGTTTTTAATTTCATGATAACTTCGGCCTTGTTCGTTTCTGGCGAATTGCTAGTGTAAATCAATTGGAATCGAGCCAATGAAAATTGGCTTTTGATTTCATGATAATTTTGGGTTTGTTCGTTTTTCGCGAATTGCTAATCTAATTCTATTCTAATCGAGAAAAAGAAAAATGGTTTTTCACTTCATAATAACTTTTGGTTTGTTCGTTTTTCGGAAATTGCTAGTCTAATTCGATTGGAATCGAGCTAAAGAAAAGTGGTTCTTCATTTCAGGATAACTTCGGGATTTATCATTTTTGGCGAATTGCTAGTCTAATCGATTGGAATCGAGCCAATGAAAAGTGGCTTTTGATTTCATGATAACTTTGGGTTTGTTCGTTTGGTGAATCGCTAGTCTAATTCAATCGGAATCGAGCCAATAAAAAGTGGTTTTTAAATTCATGGTAACTTCGAGTTTGTTCGTTTTTGGCAAACTGTTAGTCTAATTCGATTAGAATCAAGCCAATGAAAAGTGGTTTTTCATTTCATGATAACTTCGGGATTGTTTGTTTTTGGCGAATTGCTAGTCCAATTCGATTGGAATCGTGCCAATGAAAAGTGGCTTTTGATTTCATGATAACTTTGGTTTTGTTCGTTTTGGGCGAACGCTAGTCGAAATCGATTGGAATCGAGCCAAAGAAAAGATATTTTTTTATTTCATGATAACTTCGGCTTTGTTCATTTTTGGCGAACTGCTAGTGTAAATCATTTGGAATCGAGCCAATCAAAATTGGCTCTTGATTTCATGATAACTTTGGGTTTGTTCGTTTTTGACGAATTGCTAATCTAATTCTATTGGAATCAAGCTAAAGAAAATGGTTTTTTATTTCATGATATCTTCTGATTTGTTCATTTTTTGCAAATTGCTAGTCTAATTCGATTGGAATGGAGCTAAAGAAAAGTGGTTCTCCATTTCAGGATAACTCCGGGATTGATCATTTTTGGCGAATTGCTAGTCTAATCGATTGGAATCTAGCCAATGAAACATGGCTTTTGATTTCATGATAACATCGGGTTTGTTCATTTTTTGGTGAATTGCTAGTCTAATTCAATTGGAATCGAGCCAAAAAAAAAGTGGTTTTTAATTTCAAGGTAACTTCGACTTAGTTCGTTTTTGGCGAACTGCAAGTCCAATTCGATTGGAATCGAGCCAATGAAAAGTGGTTTTTCATTCCATGATAACTTCGGGATTGTTCATTTTTGGCGAATTGCTAGTCCAATTCGATTGGAATCGTGCCAATGAAAAGTGGCTTTTGATTTCATGATAACTTTGGGTTTGTTCGTTTTAGGCGAATGCTAGTCGAAATCGATTGGAATCGAGCCAAAGAAAAGTTGTTTTTATTTCATGATAACTTCGGCTTTGTTCGTTTTTGGCGAATTGCTAGTGTAAATCAATTGGAATCGAGCCAATCAAAATTGGCTTTTGATTTCATGATAACTTTAGGTTTGTTCGTTTTAAGCGAATTGCTAATCTAATTCTATTGGAATCAAGCAAAAGAAAATGGTTTTTTATTTCATGATATCTTCTGATTTGTTCATTTTTGGCAAATTGCTAGTCTAATTTGATTGGAATCGAGCTAAAGAAAGGTGGTTCTCCATTTCAGGATAACTTCGGGATTGATCATTTTTGGCGAATTGCTAGTCTAATCGATTGGAATCTAGCCAATGAAAAGTGGCTTTTGATTTCATGATAACTTTGGGTTTGTTCGTTTTTGGTTAATTGCTAGTCTAATTCAATTGGAATCGAGCCAATAAAGAGTGGTTTTTGATTTCATGGTAACTTCGAGTTTGTTCGTTTTTGGTGAACTGCTAGTCTAATTCGATTGGAATCGAGCCGATGAAAAGTAGTTTTTCATTTCCTGATAACTTCGGGATTGTTCGTTTTTGGCGAATTGCTAGTCTAATTCGATTGGAATCGTGCCAATGAAAAGTGGCTTTTGATTTCATGATAACTTTGGGTTTGTTCGTTTTGGGCGGACGCTAGTCCCAATGATTGGAATCGAGCCAAAGAAAAGTGGTTTTTAATTTCCTAATAACTTCGGCCTTGTTCGCTTTTGGCGAATTGGTTGTGTAAATCAATTGGAATCGTGCCAATCAAAATTGGCTTTTGATTTCATGATAACAATGGGTTTGTTCATTTTTGGCGAATTGCTAATCTAATTCGATTCTAATCGAGCCAAAGAAAAATGGTTTTTCACTTCATAATAACTTCTGGTTTGTTCGTTTTTGGCAAATTGCTAGTCTAATTAGATTGGAATCGAGCTAAAGAAAAGTGGTTCTTCATTTCAGGATAACTTCGAGATTTATCATTTTTGGCGAATTGCTAGTCTAATCGATTGGAATCGAGCCAATGAAAAGTGGCTTTTGATTTCAAGATAACTTTGGGTTTGTTCGTTTTTGGTGAACTGCTAGTCTAATTCAATTGGAATCGAGCCAATAAAAAGTGGTTTTTAATTTCATGGTAACTTCGAGTTTGTTCATTTTTGGCGAACTGCTAGTCCAATTCGATTGGAATCGAGCCAATGAAAAGTGGTTTTTCATTTCACGATAACTTCGGGATTGTTCATTTTTGGCGAATTGCTAGTCCAATTCGATTGGAATCGTGCCAATAAAAAGTGGCTTTTGATTTCATGATAACTTTGGGTTTGTTCGTTTTGGGCGAACGCCAGTCCAAATAGATAGGAATCGAGCTAAAGAAAAGTTGTTCTTCTTTTCATGATAACTTCGGGATTTATCGTTTTTAGCGAATTGCTAGTCTAATCGATTGGAATCGAGCCAATGAAAAGTGGCTTTTGATTTCATGATAACTTTGGGTTTGTTCGTTTTTGGTGAATTGCTAGTCCAATTCAATTGGAATTGAGCCAATAAAAAGTGGTTTTTAATTTCATGGTAACTTCGAGTTTGTTCGTTTTTGGCAAACTGTTAGCCTAATTCAATTGGAATCAAGCCAATGAAAAGTGGTTTTTCATTTGAAGATAACTTCGGGATTGTTCATTTTTGGCGAATTGCTAGTCCAATTCGATTGAAATTGTACCAATGAAAAGTGGCTTTTGATTTCATGATAACTTTGGGATTGTTCGTTTTGGGCGAACGCCAGTCCAAATAGATTGGAATCAAGCTAAAGAAAAGTGGTTCTTCATTTCAGGATAACTTCGGGATTTATTGTTTTTGGCGAATTACTAGTCTAATCGATTGGAATCGAGCCAATGAAAAGTGGCTTTTGATTTCATGATAACTTTGGGTTTGTTCATTTTTGGTGAATTGCTAGTCTAATTCAATTAGAATCGAGCCAATAAAGAGTGGTTTTTAATTTCATGGTAACTTTGAGTTTGTTCGTTTTTGGGGAACTGTTAGTCTAATTCGATTGGAATCGAGCCAATGAAAAGTGGTTTTTCATTTCATGATAACTTTGGGATTGTTCATTTTTGGAGAATTTCTAGGCCAATTCGATTAGAATCGTGCCAATGAAAAGTGGCTTTTGATTTCATGATAACTTTGGGTTTGTTCGTTTTGGGAGAATGCCAGTCCTAATAAATTGGAATTGAGCTAAAGAAAAGTGGTTCTTCATTTCAGGACAACTTCGGGATTTATCATTTTTGGCGAATTGCTAGTCTAATCGATTGGAATTGAGCCGATGAAAAGTGGCTTTTGATTTCATGATAACTTGGGTTTGTTCGTTTTTGGTGAATTACTTGTCTAATTCAATTGGAATCGAGTCAATAAAAAGTTGTTTTTAATTTCATGGTAACTTCGAGTTTGTTCGTTTTTGGCGAACTGTTAGTCTAATTTGATAGGAATCGAGCCAATGAAAAGTGGTTTTTCATTTCATGATATCTTCGGGATTGTTCGTTTTTGGCGAATTGCTAGTCCAATTCGATTGGAATCGTGCCAATGAAAAGTGGCTTTTGATTTCATGATAACTTTGTGTTTGGTCATTTTGGGCGAACGCTAGTCCAAATGGATTGGAATCGAGCTAAAGAAAAGTGGTTCTTCATTTTAGGATAACTTCGGGATTTATCATTTTTGGCGAATTGCTAGTCTAATCGATTGGATTCGAGCCAATGAAAAGTGGCTTTTGATTTCATGATAACTTTGGGTTTGTTCGTTTTTGGTAAATTGCTAGTCTAATCCAATTGGAATCGAGCCAATAAAAATTGGTTTGTAATTTCTTGATAACTTCGAGTTTGTTCATTTTTGGCGAACTGTTAGTCTAATTCGATTGGAATCGAGCCAATGAAAAGTAGTTTTTCATTTCATGATAACGTCGGGATTGTTCGTTTTTGGCAAATTGCTAGTCCAATTTGATTGGAATCATGCCAACGAAAAGTGGCTTTTGATTTCATGATAACTTTGGGTTTGTTAGATTTGGGCGAACGCCAGTCTAAATAGATTGGAATCGAGCTAAAGAAAAGTGATTCTTCATTTCAAGATAACTTCGGGATTTATCGTTTTTGGCGAATTGCTAGTCTAATCGACTGGAATCGAGCCAATGAAAAGTGGCTTTTGATTTCATGATAACTTTAGGTTTGTTCATTTTTGGTGAATTGCTAGTCTAATTCAATTGGAATCGAGCCAATAAAAAGTGGTTTTTAATTTCATGACGACTTCGAGTTTGTTCGTTCTTGGCGAACTATTCGTCGAATTCGATTGGAATCGAGCCAATGAAAAGTGGTTTTTCATTTCATGATAACTTCGGGATTGTTCGTTTTTGGTGAATTGCTAGTCCAATTCGATTGGAATCGTGCCAATGAAAAGTGGCTTTTGATTTCATGATAACTTTGGGTTTGTTCGTTTTGGGCGGACGCTAGTCCCAATGATTGGAATCGAGCCAAAGAAAAGTGATTTTTAATTTCTTGATAACTTCGGCCTTGTTCGCTTTTGGCGAATTGGTTGTGTAAATCAATTGGAATCGTGCCAATCCAAATTGGCTTTTGATTTCATGATAACTTTGGGTTTGTTCATTTTTGGCGAATTGCTAATCTAATTCGATTCTAATCGAGCCAAAGAAAAATGGTTTTTCACTTCATAATAACTTCTGGTTTGTTCGTTTTTGGCAAATTGCTAGTCTAATTAGATTGGAATCGAGCTAAAGAAAAGTGGTTCTTCATTTCAGGATAACTTCGGGATTTATCATTTTTGGCGAATTGCTAGTCTAATCGATTGGAATCGAGCCAATGAAAAGTGGCTTTTGATTTCATGATGACTTCGGGTTTGTTCATTTTTGGTGAATTGCTAGTCTAATTCAATTGGAATCGAGCCAATAAAAAGTGGTTTTTAATTTCATGGTAACTTCGAGTTTGTTCGTTTTTGGCGAACTGCTAGTCCAATTCGATTGGAATCGAGCCAATGAAAAGTGGTTCTTCATATCAGGATAACTTTGGGGTTGATCATTTTTGGCGAATTGCTAGTCTAATCGATTGGAATCAAGCCAATGAAAAGTGGCTTTTGATTTAATGATAACTTCAGGCTTGTTCGTTTTTGGTGAATTGCTAGTGTAATTCAATTGGAATCGAGCCAATAAAAAGTGGTTTTTAATTTCATGGTAACTTCGAGTTTGTTCATTTTTGGCGAACTGCTAGTCCAATTCGATCGGAATCGAGCCAATGAAAAGTGGTTCTTCATTTCAAGATAACTTTGGGGTTGATCATTTTTGGCGAATTGCTAGTCTAATCGATTGGAATCAAGCCAATGAAAAGGGGCTTTTGATTTCATGATAACTTCGGGTTTGTTCATTTTTGGTGAATTGCTAGTGTAATTCAATTGGAATCGAGCCAATAAAAAGTGGTTTTTAATTTCATGGTAACTTCGAGTTTGTTTGTTTTTGGCGAACTGCTAGTCTAATTCGATTGGAATCGAGCCAATGAAAAGTGGTTTTTCATTTCATGATAACTTCGGGATTGTTCATTTTTGGCGAATTGCTAGTCCAATTCGATTGGAATCGTGCCAATGAAAACTGGCTTTTGATTTCATGATAACTTTGGGTTTGTTCGTTTTGGGCGAACGCTAGTCCCAATAGATTGGAATCGAGCAAAAGAAAAGTGGTTTTTAATTTCATGATAACTTCGGCCTTGTTCGTTTTTGGCGAATTGCTAGTGTAAATCAATTGGAATCGAGCCAATCAAAATTAGGTTTTGATTTCATGATAACTTTGGGTTTGTTCGTTTTTGACGAATTGCTAATCTAATTCGATTCTAATCAAGCCAAAGAAAAATGGTTTTTCACTTCATAATAACTTCTGGTTTGTTCGTTTTTGGAAAATTGCTAGTCTAATTCGATTGGAATCGAGCTTAAGAAAAGTGGTTCTTCATTTAGGGATAACTTCGGGATTGATCGTTTTTGGCGAATTGCTAGTCTAATCGATTGGAATCGAGCCATTGAAAAGTGGCCTTTGGTTTCATGATGACTTCGGGTTTGTTCGTTTTTTGTGAATTGCTAGTCTAATTCAATTGGAATCGAGCCAATAAAAAGTGGCTTTTAATTTCATGGTAACTTTGAGTTTGTTCATTTTTGGTGAACTGCTAGTCCAATTTGATTGGAATCGAGCCAATGAAAAGTGGTTCTTCATTTCACGATAACTTCGGGATTTATCATTTTTGGCGAATTGCTAGTCTAATCGATTGGAATCGAGCCAATGAAAAGTGGCTTTTGATTTCAAGATAATTTTGGGTTTGTTCATTTTTGGTGAATTGCTAGTCTAATTCAATTGGAATCGAGCCAATAAAGAGTGGTTTTTAATTTCATGGTAACTTCGAGTTTTTCGTTTTTGGCGAACTGTTAGTATAATTCGATTTGAATCGAGCCAATGGAAAGTGGTTTTTCATTTCATGATAACTTCGGGATTGTTCGTTTTTGTCGAATTGCTAGTCCAATTCGATTGGAATCGTGCCAATGAAAAGTGGCTTTTGATTTCATGATAACTTTGGGTTTGTTCGTTTTGGGGAAACGCTAGTCCCAATAGATTGGAATCGAGCAAAAGAAAAGTGGTTTTTAATTTCATGATAACTTCGGCCTTGTTCGTTTTGGCGAATTGCTAGTGTAAATCAATTGGAATCGAGCCAATCAAAATTGGCTTTTGATTTCATGATAACTTTGGGTTTGTTCATTTTTGGCGAATCGCTAATCTAATTCGATTCTAATCGAGCCAAAGAAAAATGGTTTTTCACTTCATAATAACTTCTGGTTTGTTCGTTTTTGGAAAATTGCTAGTCTAATTCGATTGGAATCGAGCTTAAGAAAAGTGGTTCTTCATTTAGGGATAACTTCGGGATTGATCATTTTTGGCGAATTGCTAGTCTAATCGATTGGAATCGAGCCAATGAAAAGTGGCTTTTGGTTTCATGATGACTTCGGGTTTGTTCATTTTTTGTGAATTGCTAGTCTAATTCAATTGGAATCGAGCCAATAAAAAAGTGGTTTTTAATTTCATAGTAACTTTGGGTTTGTTCGTTTTTGGTGAACTGCTAGTCCAATTCGATTGGAATCGAGCCAATGAAAAGTGGTTCTTCATTTCAGGATAACTTCGGGATTTATCATTTTTGGCGAATTACTTGTCTAATCGATTGGAATCGAGCCAATGAAAAGTGGCTTTTGATTTCATGATAATTTTAGGTTTGTTCATTTTTGGTGAATTGCTAGTCTAATTCAATTGGAATCGAGCCAATAAAGAGTGGTTTTTAATTTCATGGTAACTTCGAGTTTTTTCGTTTTTGGCAAACTGTTAGTATAATTCGATTTGAATCGAGCCAATGTAAAGTGGCTTTTCATTTCATGATAACTTCGGGATTGTTCGTTTTTGGCGAATTGCTAGTCCAATTCGATTGGAATCATGCTAATGAAAAGTGGCTTTTGATTTCATGATAACTTTGGGCTTGTTCATTTTGGGCGAACGCTAGTCCAAATAGATTGGAATCGAGCTAAAGAAAAGTGGTTCTTCATTTCAGGATAACATCCAGATTTATCATTTTTGGCGAATTGCTAGTCTAATCGATTAGAATCAAGCCAATGAAAAGTGGCTTTTGATTTCGTGATAACTTTGGGTTTGTTCATTTTTGGTGAATTGCTAGTCTAATTCAATTGGAATCGAGCCAATAAAAAGTGGTTTTTAATTTCATGATAACTTCGAGTTTGTTCGTTTTTGGCGAACTGTTACTCTAATTCGATTGGAATCGAGCCAATGAAAAGTGGTTTTTCATTTCATGATAACTTCGGGATTGTTTGTTTTTGGCGAATTGCTAGTCCAATTCGATGGGAATCGTGCCAATGAAAAGTGGCTTTTGATTTCATGATAACTTTGGGTTTGTTCGTTTTGGGCGAACGCCAGTCCAAATAGATTGGAATCGAGCTAAGGAAAAGTGGTTCTTCATTTCAAGATAACTTCGGGATTTATCGTTTTTGGCGAATAGCTAGTCTAATCGATTGGAATCGAACAAATGAAAAGTGGCTTTTGATTTCGTGATAACTTTGGGTTTGTTCGTTTTTGGTGAATTCCTAGTCTAATTCCATTTGAATTGAGCCAATAGAAAGTGGTTTTTAATTTCATGATAACTTCGAGTTTGTTCGTTTTTGGCGAACTGTTATTCTAATTCGATAGGAATCGAGCCAATGAAAAGTGGTTTTTCATTTCATGATAACTTCGGGATTGTTTGTTTTTGGCGAATTGCTAGTCCAATTCGATGGGAATCGTGCCAATGAAAAGTGGCTTTTGATTTCATGATAACTTTGGGTTTGTTCGTTTTGGGCGAACGCTAGTCCAAATAGATTGGAATCGAGCCAAAGAAAAGTGGTTTTTAATTTCATGATAACTTCGGCTTTGTTCATTTTTGGCGAATTGCTAGCGTAAATCAATTGGAATCGAGCCAATCAAAATTGGCTTTTGATTTCATGATAACTTTGAGTTTGTTCGTTTTTGGTGAATTGCTAATCTAATTCGATTCTAATCGAGCCAAAGATAAATGGTTTTTCACTTCATAATAACTTCTGGTTTGTTCGTTTTGAAAAATTGCTAGTCTAATTCGATTGTAATCGAGCTAAAGAAAAGTGGTTCTTCATTTAGGGATAACTTCGGGATTGATCGTTTTTGGCGAATTGCTAGTCTAATCGATTGGAATCGAGCCAATGAAAAGTGGTTCTTCATTTCAGGATAACTTTGGGATTGATCATTTTTGGCGAATTGCTAGTCTAATCGATTGGAATCGAGCCAATGAAAAGTGGTTCTTCATTTCAGGATAACTTTGGGATTGATCATTTTTGGCGAATTGCTAGTCTAATCGATTGGAATCGAGCCAATGAAAAGTGGTTCTTCATTTCAGGATAACTTTGGGATTGATCATTTTTGGCGAATTGCTAGTCTAATCGATTGGAATCGAGCCAATGAAAAGTGGCTTTTGATTTCATGATGACTTCGGGTTTGTTCGTTTTTGGTGAATTGCTAGTCTAATTCGATTGGAATCGAGCCAACAGAAAATGGTTTTTAATTTCAAGGTAACTTCGAGTTTGTTCATTTTTGGCTAACTTCTAGTCTAATTTGATAGGAATCGAGCTGATGAGAAGTGGTTTTTCATTTCATGATAACTTTGGGATTGTTCGTTTTAGGCGAATTGCTAGTCCAATTCGATGGGAATCGTGCCAATGAAAAGTGGCTTTTGATTTCATGATAACTTTGGGTTTGTTCATTTTGGGCGAACGCTAGTCCAAATAGATTGGAATCGAGCCAAAGAAAAGTGGTTTTTAATTTCATGACAACTTCGGCCTTGTTCATTTTTGGCGAATTGCTAGCGTAAATCAATTGGAATCGAGCCAATCAAAATTGGCTTTTGATTTCATGATAACTTTGGGTTTGTTCGTTTTTGGTGAATTGCTAGTCTAATTCGATTGGAATCGAGCCAACAGAAAATGGTTTTTAATTTCAAGGTAACTTCGAGTTTGTTCATTTTTGGCGAACTGCTAGTCTAATTCGATTGGAATCGAGCCAACAGAAAATGGTTTTTAATTTCAAGGTAACTTCGAGTTTGTTCATTTTTGGCGAACTGCTAGTCTAATTCGATTGGAATCGAGCCAACAGAAAATGGTTTTTAATTTCAAGGTAACTTCGAGTTTGTTCATTTTTGGCGAACTGCTAGTCTAATTCGATTGGAATCGAGCCAACAGAAAATGGTTTTTAATTTCAAGGTAACTTCGAGTTTGTTCATTTTTGGCGAACTGCTAGTCTAATTCGATTGGAATCGAGCCAACAGAAAATGGTTTTTAATTTCAAGGTAACTTCGAGTTTGTTCATTTTTGGCGAACTGCTAGTCTAATTCGATTGGAATCGAGCCAACAGAAAATGGTTTTTAATTTCAAGGTAACTTCGAGTTTGTTCATTTTTGGCGAACTGCTAGTCTAATTCGATTGGAATCGAGCCAACAGAAAATGGTTTTTAATTTCAAGGTAACTTCGAGTTTGTTCATTTTTGGCGAACTGCTAGTCTAATTCGATTGGAATCGAGCCAACAGAAAATGGTTTTTAATTTCAAGGTAACTTCGAGTTTGTTCATTTTTGGCGAACTGCTAGTCTAATTCGATTGGAATCGAGCCAACAGAAAATGGTTTTTAATTTCAAGGTAACTTCGAGTTTGTTCATTTTTGGCGAACTGCTAGTCTAATTCGATTGGAATCGAGCCAACAGAAAATGGTTTTTAATTTCAAGGTAACTTCGAGTTTGTTCATTTTTGGCGAACTGCTAGTCTAATTCGATTGGAATCGAGCCAACAGAAAATGGTTTTTAATTTCAAGGTAACTTCGAGTTTGTTCATTTTTGGCGAACTGCTAGTCTAATTCGATTGGAATCGAGCCAACAGAAAATGGTTTTTAATTTCAAGGTAACTTCGAGTTTGTTCATTTTTGGCGAACTGCTAGTCTAATTCGATTGGAATCGAGCCAACAGAAAATGGTTTTTAATTTCAAGGTAACTTCGAGTTTGTTCATTTTTGGCGAACTGCTAGTCTAATTCGATTGGAATCGAGCCAACAGAAAATGGTTTTTAATTTCAAGGTAACTTCGAGTTTGTTCATTTTTGGCGAACTGCTAGTCTAATTCGATTGGAATCGAGCCAATGAAAAGTGGTTCTTCATTTCAGGATAACTTTGGGATTGATCATTTTTGGCGAATTGCTAGTCCAATTCGATTGGAATCGTGCCAATGAAAAGTTGCTTTTGATTTCATGATAACTTTGGGTTTGTTCATTTTAGGCGAACGCTTGTCCTAATCGATTGGAATCGAGCCAATGAAAAGTGGGTTTTAATTTCATGATTACTTCGGCCTTGTTCGTTTTTGGCGAATTGCTGGTGTAAATCGATTGCAATCGAGCCAATCAAAATTGGCTTTTGATTTCATGATAACTTCGGGTTTGTTCATTTTTGGCGAACTGCTAGTCTAATTCGATTGGAATCGAGCCAATGAAAAGTGGCTTTTGATTTCATGATAACTTCGGGTTTGTTCATTTTTGGCGAACTGCTAGTCTAATTCGATTGGAATCGAGCCAATGAAAAGTGGCTTTTGATTTCATGATAACTTCGGGTTTGTTCATTTTTGGCGAACTGCTAGTCTAATTCGATTGGAATCGAGCCAATGAAAAGTGGCTTTTGATTTCATGATAACTTTGGGTTTGTTCATCGGGTTTGTTCGTTTTTGGTGAATTACTAGTCTAATTCAATTGGAATCGAGCCAATAAAAAGTGGATTTTAATTTCATGGTAACTTCGAGTTTGTTCGTTTTTTGCGAACTGCGAGTCTAATTCGATTGTAATCGAGCCAATGAAAAGTGGTTCTTCATTTCAGGATAACTTTGGGATTGATCATTTTTGGCGAATTGCTAGTCTAATCGATTGGAATCAAGCCAATGAAAAGTGGCTTTTGATTTCATGATAACTTCGGGTTTGTTCGTTTTTGGTGAATTGCTAGTCTAATTCGATTGGAATCCAGCCAACAGAAAATGGTTTTTAATTTCAAGGTAACTTCGAGTTTGTTCATTTTTGGCGAACTGATAGTCTAATTCGATAGGAATCGAGTCGATGAAAAGTGGTTTTTCATTTCATGATAACTTTGGGATTGTTCGTTTTTGGCGAATTGCTAGTCCAATTCGATTGGAATCGTGCCAATGAAAAGTTGCTTTTGATTTCATGATAACTTTGGGTTTGTTCATTTTGGGCGAACGCTAGTCCCAATCGATTGGAATCGAGCCAATGAAAAGTGGGTTTTAATTTCATGATAACTTCGGCCTTGTTCGTTTTTGGCGAATTGCTGGTGTAAATCGATTGGAATCGAGCCAATCAAAATTGGCTTTTGATTTCATGATTACTTTGGGTTTGTTCGTTTTTGGCGAATTGCTAGTCTAATTCGATTCTAATCGAGCTAAAGAAAAATGGTTTTTCACTTAATAATAACTTATGGTTTGTTCGTTTTTGGCAAATTGCTAGTCTAATTCGATTGGAATCGAGCTAAAGAAAAGTGGTTCTCCATTTCAGGATAACTTCAGGATTGATCATTTTTGGCGAATTGCTAGTCTAACCGATTGGAATCTAGCCAATGAAAAGTGGCTTTTGATTTCATGATAACATCTGGTTTGTTCGTTTTTGGTGAATTGCTTGTCTAATTCAATTGGAATCGAGCCAAAAAAAGTTGTTTTTAATTTCATGGTAACTTCGAGTTTGTTCGTTTTTGGCGAACTGCTAGTCCAATTCGATTGGAATCGAGCCAATAAAAGTGGTTTTTCATTTCATGATAACTTCGGGATTGTTCATTTTTGGCGAATTGCTAGTCCAATTCGATTGGAATCGTGCCAATGAAAAGTGGCTTTTGATTTCATGATAACTTTGGGTTTGTTCGTTTTGGGCGAACGCCAGTCCAAATAGATTGGAATCGAGCTAAAGAAAAGTTCTTCATTTTAGGATAACTTCGGGATTTATCGTTTTTGGCGAATTGCTATTGTAGTCGATTGGAATCGAGCCAATGAAATGTGGCTTTTGATTTCATGATAACTTTGGGTTTGTTCATTTTTGGTGAATTGCTAGTCCAATTCAATTGGAATCGAGCCAATAAAAAGTGGTTTTTAATTTCATGGTAACTTCGAGTTCGTTCATTTTTGGCAAACTGTTAGTCTAATTCGATTGGAATCGAGCCAATGAAAAGTGGTTTTTCATTTCATGATAACTTCGGGTTTGTTCGTTTTTGGTGAATTGCTTGTCTAATTCAATTGGAATCGAGCCAAAAAAAAGTGGTTTTTAATTTCATGGTAACTTCGAGTTTGTTCGTTGTTGGCGAACTGCTAGTCCAACTCGATAGGAATCGAGCCAATGAAAAGTGGTTTTTTATTTCATGATAACTTCGGGATTGTTCGTTTTTGGCGAATTGCTAGTCCAATTCGATTGGAATCGTGCCAATGAAAAGTGGCTTTTGATTTCATGATAACTTTGGGTTTGTTCGTTTTGGGCGAACGACAGTCCAAATAGATTGGAATCGGGCTAAAGAAAAGTGGTTCTTCGTTTTAGGATAACTTCGGGATTTATCGTTTTTGGAGAATTGCAAGTCTAATCGATTGGAATCGAGCCAATGAAAAGTGGCTTTTGATTTCGTGATAACTTTGGGTTTGTTCGTTTTTGGTGAATTGCTAGTCTAATTCAATTTGAATCGAGCCAATAAAAAGTGGTTTTTAATTTCATGATAACTTCGAGTTTGTTCGTTTTTGGCGAACTGTTATTCTAATTTGATTGGAATCGAGCCAATGAAAAGTGGTTTTTCATTTCATGATAACGTCGGGACTGTTCGTTTTTGGCGAATTGCTATTCCAATTCGATTGGAATCGTGCCAATGAAAAGTGGCTTTTGATTTCATGATAACTTTGGGTTTGTTCGTTTTGGGCGAACGCCAGTCCAAATAGATTGGAATCGAGCTAAAGAAAAGTGGTTCTTCATTTCAGGATAACTTCGGGATTTATCGTTTTTGGCGAATTGCTAGTCTAATCGATTGGAATCGAGCCAATGAAAAGTGGCTTTTGATTTCATGTTAACTTTGGGTTTGTTCGTTTTTGATGAATTGCTAGTCTAATTCAATTGGAATCGAACCAATAAAAAGTGGTTTTTAATTTCATGGTAACTTCGAGTTTGTTCGTTTTTGGCGAACTGTTAGTCTAATTTGATTGGAATCGAGCCAATGAAAAGTGGTTTTTCATTTCATGATAACTTCGTGATTTTTCGTTTTTGGCGAATTGCTAGTCCAATTCGATTGGAATCGTGCCAATGAAAAGTGGCTTTTGATTTCATGATAACTTTGGGTTTGTTTGTTTTGGGCGAACGCCAGTCCAAATAGATTGGAATCGAGCTAAAGAAAAGTGGTTCTTCATTTCAGGATAACTTCGGGATTTATCGTTCTTGACGAATTGCTAGTCTAATCGATGGGAATCGAGCCAATGAAAAGTGGCTTTTGATTTCATGATAACTTTGGGTTTGTTCATTTTTGGTGAATTGCTAGTCAAATTCAATTGGAATCGAGTCAATAAAAAGTGGTTTTTAATTTCATGATAACTTCGAGTTTGTTCGTATTTGCGAACTGTTAGTCTAATTCGATTGGAATCGAGCCGATGAAAAGTGGTTTTTCATTTCATGATAACTTCACGATTGTTTGTTTTTGGCGAATTGCTAGTCCAATTCGATTGGAATCGTGCCAATGAAAAGTGGCTTTTGATTTCATGATAACTTGGGGTTTGTTCGTTTTGGGTGAACGCTAGTCCAAATAGATTGGAATCGAGCCGAAGAAAAGTGGTTTTTAATTTCATGATAACTTCGGCCTTGTTCGTTTTTGGCGAATTGCTAGCGTAAATCAATTGGAATCGAGCCAATCAAAATTGGCTTTTGATTTCATGATAACTTTGGGTTTGTTCATTTTTGGCGAATTGCTAATCTAATTCGATTCTAATCGAGCCAAAGAAAAATGGTTTTTCACTTCATAATAACTTCTGGTTTGTTCGTTGTTTGGAAAATTGCTAGTCTAATTCGATTGGAATCGAGCTAAAGAAAAGTGGTTCTTCATTTAGGGATAACTTCGGGATTGATCGTTTTTGGCGAATTGCTAGTCTAATCGATTGGAATCGAGCCAATGAAAAGTGGCTTTTGATTTCATGATGACTTCGGCTTTGTTCGTTTTTGGTGAATTGCTAGTCTAATTTAATTGGAGTCGAGCCAATAAAAAGTGGTTTTTAATTTCATGGTAACTTCGAGTTTGTTCGTTTTTGGCGAACTGCTAGTCTAGTTCGATTGGAATCGAGCCAATGAAAAGTGGTTCTTCATTTCAGGATAACTTTGGGATTGATCCTTTTTGGCGAATTGCTAGTCTAATCGATTGGAATCAAGCCAATGAAAAGTGGCTTTTGATTTCATGATAACGTCGGGTTTGTTCGTTTTTGGTGAATTGCTAGTGTAATTCAATTGGAATCGAGCCAATAAAAAGTGGTTTTTAATTTCATGGTAACTTCGAGTTTGTTCATTTTTGGCGAACTGCTAGTCTAATTCGATTGGAATCGACCCGATGAAAAGTGGTTTTTCATTTCATGATAACTTCGAGATTTTTCGTTTTTGGCGAATTGCTAGTCCAATTCGATTGGAATCGTGCCAATGAAAAGTAGCTTTTAATTTCATGATAACTTTGGGTTTGTTCGTTTTGGGCGAATGCTAGTCCCAATAGATTGGAATTGAGCAAAAGAAAAGTGGTTTTTAATTTCATGATAACTTCGGCCTTGTTCGTTTTTGGCGAATTGCTAGTGTAAATCGATTGGAATCGATCCAATCAAAATTAGCTTTTGATTTCATCATTACTTTGGGTTTGTTCACTTTTGGCGAATTGCTAATCTAATTCGATTCTAATCGAGCCAAAGAAAAATGGTTTTTCACTTAATAATAACTTCTGGTTTGTTCATTTTTGGCAAATTGCTAGTCTAATTCGATTGGAATCGAGCTAAAAAAAAGTGGTTCTTCATTTCAGGATAACTTCGGGATTTATCATTTTTGGCGAATTGCTAGTCTAATCGATTGGAATTGAGCCGATGAAAAGTGGCTTTTGATTTCTTGATAATTTTGGGTTTGTTCATTTTTGGTGAATTGCTAGTCTAATTCAATTGGAATCGAGCGAATAAAGAGTGGTTTTTAATTTCATGGTAACTTCGAGTTTTTTCATTTTTGGCGAACTTAGTTTAATTTGATTGGAATCGAGCCAATGAAAAGTGGTTTTTCATTTCATGATAACTTCAGGATTGTTCGTTTTTGGTAAATTGCTAGTCCAATTCAATTGGAATCGTGCCAATGAAACGTGGCTTTTGATTTCATGATAACTTTGGGTTTGTTTGTTTTGGGCGAACGCCAGTCCAAATAGATTGGAATCGAGCTAAAGAAAAGTGGTTCTTCATTTCAGGATAACTTCGGGATTTATCTTTTTTGGCGAATTGCTAGTCTAATCGATTGGAATCGAGCAAAAGAAAAGTGGTTTTTAATTTCATGATAACTTCGGCCTTGTTCGTTTTTGGCGAATTGCTAGTGTAAATCGATTGGAATCGAGCCAATCAAAATTGGCTTTTGATTTCATGATAACTTTGGGTTTGTTCACTTTTGACGAATTGCTAATCTAATTCGATTCTAATCGAGCCCAAGAAAAATGGTTTTTCACTTAATAATAACTTCTGGTTTGTTCGTTTTTGGCAAATTGCTAGTCTAATTCGATTGGAATCTAGCTAAAAAAAAGTGGTTCTTCATTTCAGGATAACTTCGGGATTTATCATTTTTGGCGAATTGCTAGTCTAATCGATTGGAATCGAGCCGATGAAAAGTGGCTTTTGATTTCTTGATAATTTTGGGTTTGTTCATTTTTGGTGAATTGCTAGCCTAATTCAATTGGAATCGAGCCAATAAACAGTGCTTTTTAATTTCATGATAACTTCGAGTTTGTTCGTTTTTGGCGAACTGTTAGTCTAATTAGATTGGAATCGAGCCAATGAAAAGTGGTTTCTCATTTCATGATAACATCGGGATTGTTCGTTTTTGGCGAATTGCTAGTCTAATTCGATCGGAATCGTGCCAATGAAAAGTGGCTTTTGATTTCATGATAACTTTAGGTTTGTTCGTTTTGGGCGAACGCTAGTCCCAATAGATTGGAATCGTGCCAAAGAAAAGTGGTTTTTAATTTCATGATAACTTCGGCCTTGTTCGTTTTTGGCGAATTGCTAGTGTAAATCAATTGGAATCGAGCCGATCAAAATTGGCTTTTGATTTCATGATAACTTTGGGTTTGTTCATTTTTGTTAAATTGCTAATCTGATTCTATTGGAATCAAGCTAAAGAAAATGGATTTTTATTTCGTGATATCTTCTGATTTGTTCATTTTTAGCAAATTACTAGACTAATTCGATTGGAATCGAGATAAAGAAAACTGGTTCTCCATTTCAGGATAACTTCGGGATTGATCATTTTTAGCGAATTGCTAGTCTAAACGATTGGAATCTAGCCAATGAAAAGTGGCTTTTGAGTTCATGATAACATCGGGTTTGTTCATTTTTGGTGAATTGCTAGTCTAATTCTATTGGAATCGAGCCAATAAAAAGTGATTTTTAATTTCATGGTAACTTCGAGTTTTTTCGTTTTTGGCGAACTGTTAGTATAATTCGATTGGAATCGAGCCAGTGAAAAGTGGTTTTTCATTTCATGATAACTTTGGGATTGTTCGTTTTTGGCGAATTGCTAGTCCAATTCGATTGGAATCGTGCCAATGAAAAGTGGCTTTTGATTTCATGATAACTTTGGGTTTGTTCGTTTTGGACGAACGCTTGTCGAAATCGATTGGAATCGAGCCAAAGAAATGTTGTTTTTATTTCATGATAACTTCGGCTTTGTTCATTTTTGGCGAATTGCTAGTGTAAATCAATTGGAATCGAGCCGATCAAAATTGGCTTTTGATTTCATGATAACTTTGGGTTTGTTCATTTTTGTTAAATTGCTAATCTAATTCTATTGGAATCAAGCTAAAGAAAATGGATTTTTATTTCGTGATATCTTCTGATTTGTTCATTTTTAGCAAATTGCTAGTCTAATTCGATTGGAATCGAGATAAAGAAAACTAGTTCTCCATTTCAGGATAACTTCGGGATTGATCATTTTTGGCGAATTGCTAGTCTAATCGATTGGAATCTAGCCAATGAAAAGTGGCTTTTGATTTCATGATAACATCGGGTTTGTTCGTTTTTGGTGAATTGCTAGTCTAATTCAATTGGAATCGAGCCAAAAAAGTGGTTTTCAATTTCATGGTAACTTCGAGTTTGTTCATTTTTGGCGAACTGTTAGTCTAATTCGATTGGAATCGAGCCAATGAAAAGTGGTTTTTCATTTCATGATAACTTCGGGATTGTTCATTTTTAGCGAATTGCTAGTCCAATTCGATTGGAATCGTGCCAATGAAAAGTGGCTTTTGATTTCATGATAACTTTGGGTTTGTTCGTTTTTGGAATCGAGCCAATGAAAAGTGGCTTTTGATTTCATGATAACTTTGGGTTTGTTCGTTTTGGGCGAACGCTAGTCGAAATCGATTGGAATCGAGCCAAAGAAAAGTTGTTTTTAATTTCAAGATAACTTCGGCTTTGTTCATTTTTGGCGAATTGCTTGTGTAAATCAATTGGAATCGAGCCAATCAAAATTGGCTTTTGATTTCTTGATAACTTTGGGTTTGTTCGCCTTTGGCGAATTGCTAATCTAATTCGATTGGAATCGAGCCAAAGAAAAATGGTTTTTCATTTCATGATAACTTCTTGTTTGTTCGTTTTTGACAAATTGCTAGTCTAATTCGATTGGAATCGAGCTAAAGAAAAGTGGTTCTTAATTTCAGGATAACTTCGGGATTTATCATTTTTGGTGAATTGCTAGTCTAATCGATTGGAATCGAGCTAATGAAAAGTGGCTTTTGATTCGTGATAACTTTGGGTTTGTTCGTTTTTGGTGAATTGCTTGTCTAATTCAACTGGAATCGAGCCAATAAAAAGTGGTTTTTAATTTCATGGTAACTTCGAGTTTGTTCATTTTTAGCGAACTGTTAGTCTAATTCGATTGGAATCGAACCAATGAAAAGTGGTATTTCATTTCATGATAACTTCAGGATTGTTCGTTTTTGGCGAATTGCTAGTCCAATTCGATTGGAATCGTGCCAATGAAAAGTGGCTTTTGATTTCATGATAAATTTGGGTTTGTTCATTTTGGGCGAACGCTAGTCGAAATCGATTGGAATCGAGGCAATGAAAAGTGGTTTTCAATTTCATGATAACTTCAGCTTTGTTCGTTTTTGGCAAATTGCTAATGTAAATCAATTGGAATCGAGCCAATCAAAATTGGCTTTTGATTTCATGATAACTTTAGGTTGTTCATTTTTGGCGAATTGCTAATCTAATTCGATTGGAATCGAGCCAAAGAAAAATAGTTTTTCATTTCATGATAACTTCTGGTTTGTTCGTTATTGGCGAATTGCTAGTCTAATTCGATTGGAATCGAGCAAAAGAAAAGTGGCTCTTCATTTCAGGATAACTTCGGGATTGATTGTTTTTGGCGAATTGCTAGTCTAATCGATTTTAATTGAGCCAACGAATTGTGGCTTTTGATTTCATGATAACTTCGGGTTTGTTCGTTTTTTGTGAATTGCTAGTCCAATTCAATTGGAATCGAGCCAATAAAAAGTGGATTTAAATTTCATGGTAACTTCGAGTTTGTTCGTTTTTGGCAAACTACTAGTCGAATTCGATTGGTATCGAGCCAATGAAAAGTGGTTCTTCAGTTCAGGATAACTTCAGGATTGATCATTTTTTGGCGAATTGCTAGTCTAATTGATTGTAATCGAGCCAATGAAAAGTGGCTTTTGAATTCATGACAACTTCGGGTTTGTTCATTTTTGGGGAATTGCTAGTCTAATTCAATTGGAATCGAGCCAATAAAAAGTGGTTTTTAATTTCATGGTAATTTCGAGTTTGTTCATTTTTAGCGAACTGCTAGTCTAATTCGATTGGAATCGAGCCAATGAAAAGTGGTTTTTCATTTCACGATAACTTCGGGATTGTTCGATTTTGGCGAATTGCTAGTCCAATTCGATTGGAATCGTGCCAATGAAAAGTGGCTTTTGATTTCATGATAACTTTGGGTTTGTTCATTTTTGGCGAATGCTAATCCAAATAGATTGGAATAGAGCCGAAGAAAAGTGGTTCTTAATTTCATGATAACTTCTGGTTTGTTCGTTTTTGGCAAATTGCTAGTGTAAGTCAATTGGAATCGAGCCAATCAAAATTGGCTTTTGATTTCATGATAACATTGGGTTTGTTCGTTTTTGGCAAATTGCTAATCTATTTCGATTCTATTCGAGCCAAAAGAAAAATGCTTCTTCATTTCATGATAACTTCTGGTTGGTTCGTTTTTGGCAAATTGCTAGTCTAATTCTATTGGAATCGAGCTAAGGAAAAGTGTTTCTTCATTTCAGGATAACTTCGGGATTTATCGTTTTTTGGCGAATCGCTAGTATAATCGATTGGAATCGAGCCAATGAAAAGTGGCTTTTGATTTCATGATAACTTTGGGTTTGTTCGTTTTAGGTGAATTGCTAGTCTAATTCAATTGGAATCGAGACAATAAAAATTGGTTTTTAATTTCATGGTAAGTTCGAGTTTGTTCGTTTTTGGCGAATGGTTAGTCTAATTGAATTGGAATCGAGCCAATGAAAAGTGGTTTTTCATTTCATGATAACTTTGGGATTGTTCGTTTTTGGCGAATTGCTAGTCCAATTCGATTGGTATCGTGCCAATGAAAAGTGGCTTTTGATTTCATGATAACTTTGAGTTTGTTCGTTTTGGGCGAACGCTAGTCGAAATCGATTGGAATCGAGCCAATGAAAAGTTGCTTTTAATTTCATGATAACTTCGGCTTTGTTCATTTTTGGCGAATTACTAGTGTAAATCAATTGGAATCGAGCCAATCAAAATTGGCTTTTGATTTCATGATAACTTTGGGTTTGTTCGTTTTGGTGAATTGCTAATCCAATTCGGCTGGAATCGAGCCAAAGAAAAATGGTTTTTCATTTCACGATAACTTCTGGTTTATTCGTTTTTGGCAAATTGCTAGTCTAATTCGATTGGAATCGAGCTAAAGAAATGTGGTTCTTCATTTCAGGATAACTTCGGGATTTATCGTTTTTGGCGAATTGCTAGTCTAATCGATTGGAATCGAGCCAATGAAAAGTGGCTTTTGATTTCATGATAACTTTGGGTTTGTTCGTTTTTTGTGAATTGCTAGTCTAATTCAATTGGAATCGAGCCAATAAAAAGTGGGTTTCAATTTCATGGTAAGTTCGAGTTTGTTCGTTTTTGGCGAACTGTTAGTCTAATTCGATTGGAATTGAACCAATGAAAAGTGGTTATTCATTTCATGATAACTTCGGCTTTGTTCATTTTTGGCGAATTGCTAGTGTAAATCAATTGGAATCGAGCCAATCAAAATTGGCTTTTAATTTCATGATAACTTCGGGATTTATCGTTTTTGGCGAATTGCTAGTCTAATCGATTGGAATCGAGGCAATGAAATGTGGCTTTTGATTTCATGATAACTTTGGGTTTGTTTATTTTTGGTGAATTGCTAGTCTAATTCAATTGGAATCGAGCCAATAAAAAGTGATTTTTAATTTCATGGTAAGTTCGAGTTCGTTTGTTTTTGGCGAACTGTTAGTCTAATTCGATTAGAATCAAGCCAATGAAAAGTTGTTTTTCATTTCATGATAACTTCGGGATTGTTCGTTTTTGGCGAATCGCTAGTCCAATTCGATTGGAATCGTTCCAATGAAAAGTGGCTTTTGATTTCATGATAACTTTGGGTTTGTTCGTTTTGGGCGAACGCTAGTCTAAATAGATTGGAATCGAGCCAAAGAAAAGTGGTTCTTAATTTCATGATAACTTCGGCCTTGTTCGTTTTTGGCGAATTGCTAGTGTAAATAAATTGGAATCGTGCCAATCAAAATTGGCTTTTGATTTCAAGATAACTTTGGGTTTGTTTGTTTTTGGCGAATTGCTAATCTAATTCGATTCTAATCGAGCCAAAGAAAAATGGTTTTTCAGGTCATGATAACTTCTGGTTTGTTCGTCTTTGGCAAATTGCTAGTCTAATTCGATTGGAATCAAGCTAAAGAAATGTGGTTCTTCATTTCAGGATAACTTCGGGATTTATCGTTTTTGGCGAATTGCTAGTCTAATCGATTGGAATCGAGCCAATGAAAAGTTGCTTTTGATTTCATGATAACTTTGGGTTTGTTTGTTTTTGGCGAATTGCTAATCTAATTCGATTCTAATCGAGCCAAAGAAAAATGGTTTTTCAGGTCATGATAACTTCTGGTTTGTTCGTCTTTGGCAAATTGCTAGTCTAATTCGATTGGAATCGAGCTAAAGAAATGTGGTTCTTCATTTCAGGATAACTTCAGGATTTATCGTTTTTGGCGAATTGCTAGTCTAATCGATTGGAATCGAGCCAATGAAAAGTGGCTTTTGATTTCATGATAACTTTGGGTTTGTTCGTTTTGGGCGAACGCTAGTCTAAATGGATTGGAATCGAGCCAAAGTAAAGTGGTTCTTAATTTCAAGATAACTTCGGCCTTGTTCGTTTTTGGCGAATTGCTAGTGTAAATCAATTGGAATCGTGCCAATCAAAATTGGCTTTTGATTTCATGATAACTTTGGGTTTGTTTGTTTTTGGCGAATTGCTAATCTAATTCGATTCTAATCGAGCCAAAGAAAAATGGTTTTTCAGTTCATGATAACTTCTGGTTTGTTCATTTTTGGCAAATTGCTAGTCTAATTCGATTGGAATCGAGCTAAAGAAAAGTGGTTCTTCATTTCAGGTTAACTTCGGGATTGATCATTTTTGGCGAATTGCTAGTCTAATCGATTGGAATCGAGCCGATGAAAAGTGGCTTTTGATTTCATGATAACTATGGGTTTGTTCGTTTTTGGTGAATTGATAGTCTAATTCAATTGGAATCGAATTAATAAAAAGTGGATTTTAATTTCATGGTAACTTCGAGTTTGTTCGTTTTTGGCGAACTGCTTGTCTAATTCGATTGGAATCGAGCCAATGAAAAGTGGTTCTTCATTTCAGGATAACTTCGGGATTGATCATTTTTGGCGAATTGCTAGTCTAATCGTTTGGAATCGAGCCAATGGAAAGTGGCTTTTGATTTCATGATAACTTCGGGTTTGTTCGTTTTTGGGGAACTGCTACTCTAATTCAATTGGAATCAAGCCAATAAAAAGTGGTTTTTAATTTCATGGTAACTTCGAGTTTGTTCGTTTTTGGCGAACTGCTAGTCTAATTCGATTGGAATCGAGCCAATGAAAAGTGGTTTTTCATTTCATGATAACTTCGGGATTGTTCATTTTTGGCGAATTGCTAGTCCAATTCGATTGGAATCGTGCCAATGAAAAGTAGCTTTTGATTTCATGATAACTTTGGGTTTGTTCGTTTTGGGCGAACGCTAGTCCAAATAGATTGGAATCGAGCCAAAGAAAGGTGGTTCTTAATTTCATGATAACTTCGGCCTTGCTCGTTTTTGGCGAATTGCTAGTGTAAATCAATTGGAATCGAGCCAATCAAAATTGGCTTCTGATTTCATGATAACTTTGGGTTGTTCATTTTTAGCGAATTGCTAATCTAATTCGATTGGAATCGAGCCAAAGAAAAATGGTTTCTCATTTCATGATAACTTCTGGTTTGTTCATTTTTGGCAAATTACTAGTCTAATTCGATTGGAATTGAGCTAAAGAAAAGTGGTTCTTCATTTCAGGATAACTTCGGGATTGATCGTTTTTGGCGAATTGCTAGTCTAATCGATTGGAATCGAGCCAATGAAAAGTGGCTTTTGATTTCATGATGACTTCGGGTTTGTTCGTTTTTGGTGAATTGCTAGTCTAATTCAATTGGAATCGAGCCAATAAAAAGTGGTTTTTAAGTTCATGGTACCTTCGAGTTTGTTCGTTTTTGTCGAACTGCTAGTCTAATTCGATTGAAATCGGGCCAATGAAAAGTTGTTTTTCATTTCATGATAACTTTGAGTTTGTTCGATTTTTGCGAATTGCTAGTCCAATTCGATTGGAATCGTGCCAATTAAAATTGGCTTTTGATTTTATGATAACTTTTGGTTTGTTCGTTTAGGGCGAATCACTAGTCTAAATCGATTGGAATCGAGCCAATGAAAAGTGGTTTTTGATTTCATGATAACTTAGGGTTTTTTCGTTTTTGGTGAATTGCTAGTCTAATTCAATTGGAATCGAGCCAATAAAAAGTGGATTTAATTTCATGGTAACTTCGAGTTTGTTCATTTTTGGCGAACTGCTACTTAATTCAATTGGAATCGAGCCAAAGAAAAGAAGTTTTTCATTTCACGATAACTTCGTGTTTGTTAGTATTTGGCGAATTGCTAATCTAAATCGATTGGAATCGAGCCAAAGAAAAGTGACGTTTGATTTCATGTCATCTTCGGGTTTGTTCGTTTTGGCGAATTGGTAGTCCAATTCGACAGGAATCAATCTAATGAAAAGTTGTTTTGGATATCATGATAACTTCGGATTTGTTCGTTTTTGGCGAATTGCTAGTCTAATTTGATTGGAATTGAGCCAATGCAAAGTTGTTTTTGATTTCATGATAACTTTGGATTTGTTCATTTTTGGAGAATTGCTAGTCTAATTCGATTGTAATCGAGCTAATGAAAAGCGGTTTTTCATTTCATGATAACTTCGTGTTTGTTCCTGTTTGTCGAATTGCTAGTCTAAATCGATTAGAATCAAGCCAATGAAAAGTGGTTTTTGATTTAATGATAACTTCGGGTTTGTTCGTTTTTGGTGAATTGTTAGTCTAATTGATTGGAATCGAGCCAATGAAAAGTGGTTTTTCATTTTGATGGTAACTTCGGGTTTGTTGGTTTTTTGTGAATTGATAGTCTAAATCGATTGGAATCAAGCTAATGAAAAGTGGCTTTTGATTTCATGATAACTTCGGGTTTGTTCGTTTTTGGTGAATTGCTAGTCTAATTCGATTGGAATCGAACGAAAGAAAAGTGTTTTTTCATTTCATGATAACTTCGGGTTTGTTCATCTTTGGCGAATTGCTAGTCTAAATCGATTGGAATCGAGCTATGAAAAGTTGATTTGATTTCATAATAACTTCAGGTTTGATCGTTTTTTGTGAATTGCTAGTATAATTCGATTGGAATCGAGCCAATGAAAAGTGGTTTTTCATTTCATGATAACTTCGGTTTTATTCGCCTTTGGCGAATTGGTAGTCCAATTCGATTGGAATCGAGCAAATAAAAAGTGGCATTTGATTTCATGATAACTTCGGGTTTGTTTGTTTTTGGTTAATTGCTGGTCTAAATCGATTAGAATCGTGCCAATGAAAAGTGGTTTTTGATTTCATGATATCTTCGTGTTTGCTCGTTTTGGCGAATTGGTAGTCTAATTCGATTCGAATCCAGCTAATGAAAAGTGGTTTTTGATTTCATGATAACTTCGGATCTGTTCGTTTTTGGCGAATTGCTAGTCTAATTTGATTGGAATTGAGCTAATGAAAAGTGGTTTTTGATTTCATGATAACTTCGGGTTTGTTCGTTTTTTTACGAATTACTAGTCTAATTCGATTAGAATCGAGCTAATGAAAAGTGGTATTTGATTTGATGATAACTTTGGGTTTGTTCGTTTTTGGTGAACTACTAGTCTAATTCGATAGGAATCGAACCAATGAAAAGTGGTTTTTCATTTTGATGATAACTTCGAGTTTGTTGGTTTTTGGAAAATTGCTAGTCTAAATTGATTGGAATCAAGCCAATGAAAAGTTGTTTTTTATTTCATGATAACTTCGTGTTTGTTCGTTTTTGGCGAACTGCTAGTTTAATTTGTTTGGAATCGAGCCAACGAAAATTGGCTTTTCATTTCATGATAACTTCGTGTTTGTTCGTTTTTGGCGAACTGCTAGTTTAATTTGTTTGGAATCGAGCCAACGAAAATTGGCTTTTCATTTCATGATAACTTCGGGTTTGTTCATTTTTGGTGAATTGCTAGTCTAATTAGATTGGAATCGAACCAATGAAAAGCTGTCTTTCATTTCATGATAACTTCGGGCTTGCTCCTTTTTGGCGTGTTGCTTGTCTAAATCAATTGGAATCAAGCCAATGAAAAGTGGCTTTTGATTTCATGATAACTACGGGTTTGTTGGTGTTTGGCGAATTGTTAGTTTAATTCGATTGGAATCGAGCCAATGAAAAGTGGTTTTTCATTTTGATGATAACTTTGGGTTTGTTGGTTTTTGGCAAATTTCTAGTCTAAATCTATTTTAATCGAGCCAATGAAAAGTGGCTTTTGATTTCATGATAACTTCAGGTTTGTTTGTTTTTGGCGAATTGCTAGTCTAATTCGATTGGAATCAAACCAAAAAAAAGTGGTTTTCCATTTCATGATAACTTCAGGTTTGTTCATTTTTGGCGAATTGGTAGTCTAAATCTATTGGAGTCGAGCTAACAAAAAGTTTATTTTGATTTCAAGATAACTTTGGGTTTGTTCATTTTTGGCGAATTGCTAGTCTAATTCGATTGGAATCGAGCCAATGAAAAGTTGTTTTTCATTTCATGATAACTTCGGGTTTGTTCGTTTTTAGTAAATTGGTAGTCCAATTCGATTAGAATTGAGCCCATGAAAAGTAGCTTTTGATTTCATGATAACTTCGGGTTTGTTCCTTTTTGGCGAATTGCTAGGCTAAATCGATTGGAATCGAGCCAATGAAAAGTGGCTTTTGATTTCATGATATCTTCGGGTTTGTTAATTTTTCCGAATTGGTACTCTAATTCGATTTGAATCCAGCTAATGAAAAGTGGTTTTTGATTTAATGATAACTTCGAATCTGTTCATTTTTGGCGAATTGCTAGTCTAATTTGATTGGAATTGAGCCAATGAAAAGTGGTTTTTGATTTCATGATAACTTCGGGTTTGTTCATTTTTTCGCGAATTGTTAGTCTAATTCGTTTCGAATCGAGCTAATGAAAAGTGGTTTTTGATTTCATGATAACTTCGGGTTTGTTCTTTTTTTGCGAATTGCTAGTCTAATTCAATTGGAATCGAGCTAACAAAAATTGGTTTTTAATTTCATGATAATTTCGGGATAGTTCGTTTTTGGCGAACTCTTAATCTAATTCGATTGGAATCGAGCCAATGAAAAGTGATTTTTCAATTCGTGATAACTTTGAGTTTGTTTGTTTTTGGCAAATTGCTAGTCTAATTCAATTGTTATCGAGCCAATAAAGAGTGATTTTTCATTTCATAATAACTTTGGGTTTGTTCCTTTTTGGCGAATTGCTTGTCTAAACCAATTGGAGTCAAGCCAATGAAAAGTTGTTTTTCATTTTGATGATAACTTCGGGTTTGTTGGTTTTTAGAGAATTGCTAGTATAAATTGATTGGAATCGAGCCAATGAAAAGTGGCTTTTGATTTCATGATAACTTTGGGTCTGTTCGTTTTTGATGAATTGCCAATCTAATTCGATTGGAATCGAGCAAAAGAAAAGTGGTTTTTCATTTCATGATAACTTCGGGTTTGTTCGTTTTTGGCGAATTGCTAGTCTAAATCGATTGGAAGAAAAGTGGATTTTGATTTCATGATAACTTCGGGTTTGTTCGTTTTTGGCGAATTGCTAGTCTAAATCGATTGGAAGAAAAGTGGATTTTTATTTCATGATAACTTCGGGTTTGTTCGTTTTTGGCGAATTGCCAGTCTAAATCGATTGGAAGAAAAGTGGATTTTGATTTCATGATAACTTCGGGTTTGTTCTTTTTTGGTGAATTGCTAGTCTAATTCGATCGGAATAAAGCCAATGAAAAGTGGTTTTTCATTTTGATGATAACTTCGGGTTTGTTCGTTTTTGGCGAATTGCTAGTCTAAATCGATCGGAATCAAGCCAATGAAAAGTGGCTTTTTATTTCATGATAACTTCAGGTTTGTTCGTTTTTTACGAATCGCTAGTCTAATTCGATTAGAATCGAGCAAAAGAAAAGTGGTTTTTCATTTCATGATAACTTCGGGTTTGTTCGTTTCTGGTGAATTGCTAGTCTAAATCGATTGGAAGAAAAGGCGATTTTGATTTCATGATAACTTCGGGTTTGTTCGTTTTTGGTGAACTGCTAGTCTAATTCGATCGGAATCGAGCCAATGAAAAGTGATTTTTCATTTTGATGTTAACTTCGGGTTTGTTCGTTTTTGGCGAATTGCTAGTCTAATTCGATTGGAATCGAGCAAAAGAAAAGTGGTTTTTCATTTCATGATAACTTTAGGTTTGTTCGTTTTTGACGAATTGCTAGTCTAATTCGATTGGAATTGAGCAAAAGAAAAGTTGTTTTTCATTTCATGATAATTTCGGGTTTGTTCATTTTTGACGAACTGCTAGTCTAAATCGATTGGAATAGAGCTAATGAAAAGTAGATTTTGATATTTATGATAACTTCTGGTTTGCTCGTTTTTTGGTAAATTGCTAGTCTAATTCAATTGGAATCGAGCCAATAAAAAGTGCTTTTTCATTTCATGATAACTTCGGGTTTGTTCATTTTTGGCGAACTGCTAGTCTAATTCGATTGGAATCGAGCCAATAAAAAGTGGTTTTTTATTTCATAATAATTACGGGTTTGTTCGTTTTTGGCGAACTGCTAATATAATTTGATTGGAATCGAGCCAACGAAAAATGGTTTTTCATTTCATGATAACTTCGGGTTTGTTCATTTTCTGCTAATTGGAAGTCTAAATCGATCGGAATTGAGCCCAAGAAAAGTGGTTTTCCATATCATGATAACTTTGGGTTTGTTCCTTTTTGGCGAATTGCTTGTCTAAATCGATTGGAATCAAGCCAACGAAAAGTGGCTTTTGATTTCGTGATAACTTCGGGATTGTTTGTTTTTGGCGAATTGCTAGTCTAATTCGATTGGAATCGAGCCAGCGAAAAGTGGTTTTTCATTTTGATGATAACTTTGAGTTTGTTGGTTTTTGGCGAATTGCTAGTCTAAATCGATTGGAATTGAGCCAATGGAAAGTGATTTTTCATTTTGATGATAACTTTGGGTTTGTTCGTTTTTTGCAAATTGCTTGTCTAAATGAATTGGAATCGAGCCAATGAAAAGCGGCTTTTGATTTCATGATAACTTCGGTTTGTTCATTTTTTGCAAATTGCTAGCCTAATTGAATGGAATCAAGCAAAAGAAAAGTGGTTTTTCATTTCACGATAACTTCGGGTTTGTTCATTTTTGGCGAATTGCTAGTCTAAATCGATTGGAATCGAGCTAATGAAAAGTGGATTTTGATTTCAAGATAACTTCGATTTTGCTCCTTTTTTCCCGAATTGCTAGTCTAATTCGATTGGAATCGAGCAAAACAATAGTGGTTTTTCATTTCATGATAACTTCGGGTTTGTTTGTTTTTGGCGAATTGCTAGTCTAAATCGATTGGAATCGAGCTAATGAAAAGTGGTTTTTGATTTCATGATAACTTCGGGTTTGCTCCTTTTTCCCGAATTGCTAGTCTAATTCGATTAGAATCAAGCTAATGAAAAGTGATTTTTGATTTCATGATAACTTCTGGTTTGTTCATTTTCTGCTAATTGCTAGTCTAATTCGATTGGAATCGAGCCAATAAAAAGTGATTTTTCATTTTGACGATAACTTCGGTTTGTTCGTTTTTTGTAAATTGCTAGTCTAAATCGATTGGAATCGAGCCAACGAAAAGTGGCTTTTGATTTCATGATAACTTCGGGATTGTTCATTTTTGGCGAATTGCTAGTCTAATTCGATTGGAATCGAGCCAGTGAAAAGTGGTTTTTCATTTTGATGATAACTTCGAGTTTGTTGGTTTTTGGCGAATTGCTAGTCTAAATCGATTGGAATCGATCCAATGGAAAGTGATTTTTCATTTTGATGATAACTTTAGGTTTGTTCGTTTTTTGCAAATTGCTTGTCTAAATTAATTGGAATCGAGCCAATGAAAAGTGGCTTTTGATTTCATGATAACTTCGGTTTGTTCATTTTTTGCAAATTGCTAGTCTAATTGATTGGAATCGAGCAAAAGAAAAGTGGTTTTTCATTTCATGATAACTTCGGGTTTGTTCGTTTTTGGCGAATTGCTAGTCTAAATCGATTGGAATCGAGCTAATGAAAAGTGGATTTTGATTTCAAGATAACTTCGATTTTGCTCCTTTTTTCCCGAATTGCTAGTCTAATTCGATTGGAATCGAGCAAAACAAAAGTGGTTTTTCATTTCATGATAACTTCGGGTTTGTTTGTTTTTGGCGAATTGCTAGTCTAAATCGATTGGAATCGAGCTAATGAAAAGTGATTTTTGATTTCATGATAACTTCGGGTATGCTCCTTTTTTCCCGAATTGCTAGTCTAATTCGATTAGAATCGAGCTAATGAAAAGTGATTTTTGATTTCATGATAACTTCTGGCTTGTTAATTTTTGGCGAATTGCTAGTCTAATTCGATTGGAATCGAGCCAATGAAAAGTGATTTTTCATTTTGACGATAACTTCGGGTTTGTTCGTTTTTTGTAAGTTGCTAGTCTAAATCGATTGGAATCGAGCCAACGAAAAGTGGCTTTTGATTTCATGATAACTTTGGGTTTGTTCGTTTTTGGCAAATTGCTACTAGTCTAATTCGATTGGAATCGAGAAAAAGAGAAGTGGTTTTTCATTTCATGATAACTTCGGGTTTGTTCGTTTTTGGCGAATTGCTACTCTAAATCAATTGGAATCGAGCTAATGAAAAGTGGATTTTGATTTCATGATAACTTCGATTTTGTTCGTTTTTGGCGAATTACTAGTCTAATTCAATTGGAATCGAGCCACTAAAAATTGGTTTTTAATTTCAGGATAACTTCGGGATAGTTCATTTTTGGCGAACTGCTAGTCTAAATCAATTGGAATCGAGCCAATAAAAAGTGGTTTTTCAATTCATGATAACTTCGAGTTTGTTCGTTTTTGGCGAATTGCTAGTCTAATTCAATTGTTATCGAGCCAATGAAAAGCGATTTTTCATTTCATGATAACTTCGGGTTTGTTCCTTTTTGGCGAATTACTTGTCTAAACTGATTGGAATCAAGCCAAAGAAAAAGTGGTTTTTGATTTCATGATATCTTCGGGTCTGTTCCTTTTTGGCAAATGTAGTTCAATTCGATTGGAATCGAGCCAATGAAAAGTGACTTTTGATTTCATGGTAACTTCGGGTTTGTTCGTTTTTGGGAAATTGCTAGTCTAAATCGATTGGTATCGAGCCAATGAAAAGTGGCTTTTGATTTCATGATATCTTCGATTTTGTTCATTTTGGCGAATTGGTGGTCTAATTCGATTCGAATCCAGCAAATGAAAAGTGGTTTTTGATCCAATGATTACTTTGGATCTGTTCATTTTTGGCGAATTGCTAGTCTAATTTGATTAGCATTGAGCCAATGAAAAGTTGTTTTTGATTTCATGATAACTTCAGGTTTGTTCATTTTTTCGAGAATAGCTATTCTCATTCGATTGGAATCGAGCTAACGAAAAGTGGTTCTTGATTTCAGGATAACTTCGGGTTTGTTCCTTTTCGGCGAATTGCTAGTCTAATTTGATTTCGAATCAAGCCAAAGAAAAGTGGTTTTTCATTTCATGATAACTTCGGGTTTGTTCATTTTTGGCGAGTTGCTAGTCTAAATCGATTGGAATCGAGCAAATGAAAAGTGGTTTTTCATTTCATGATAACTTCGGGTTTATTCATTTTTGGCCAATGGCTAGTCAAAATCGATTGGAATTGAGCAAGTGAAAAGTGTCTTTTGATTTCATGATAACTTCGGGTTTGTTCATTTTTGGCAAATTGCTATCTAATTCGATTGAAATCGAGCCAAAGAAAAGTGGTTTTTCATTTCATGATAACTTCGGGTTAGTTCATTTTGGCGAATTGCTAGTCTAAATCGATTGGAATCGAGGCAAAGAAAAGCGGTTTTTCATTTCACGATAACTTCAGGTTTATTCATTTTTGGCGAATTACTCGTCTAATTCGATTGGAATAGTGCTAATGAAAAGTGGTCTTTGATTTCACGATAACTTTGGGTTTGTTCATTTTTAGCGAATTGCTAGTCTAAATCGATTGGAAACGAGGCAATGAAAAGTGGTTTTTCATTCCATGATAACTTCAGGTTTGTTCATTTTGGCGAATTGCTAGTCTAATTTTATTGGAATTGAGCCAATGAAAAGTGGTTTTTGATTTCATGATAACTTCGGGTTTGTTTGTTTTTGGCGAATTCTAGTCTAATTCGATTGGAATTGAACCAATGAAAAGTGGTTTTTCGTTTCATGACAACTTTGGGTTTGTTCATTTTGGCGAAATACTAGTCTAATTCGATTGGAATCAAGCCAATGAAAAATGGTTTTTCATTTCATGATAGCTTCGGGTTTGTTCATCTTTTACGAATTGCTAGACTAAATCGAATGGAATCGGGCCAGTGAAAATGGCTTTTGATTTCATGATAATTTTGGGTTTGTTTGTTTTTGGCAAATTGCGAATCTAATTCGATTGGAATCGAGCCAATGAAAAGTCTTTTTTCATTTCATGACAACTTCAGGTTTGTTCATTTTTGGAGAATTGCTAGTCAAAATCGATTGGAATCGAGCTAATGAAAAGTGGATTTTGCTTTCATGATAACTTCGGGCTTGTTCATTTTTGGCGAATTGCTCATCTATTTCGATTGGAATCGAGCTAATGAAAAGTGGTTTTTGATTTCACAATAACTTCGGGTTTGTACATTTTTGGCGAATTGCTAGTCTAATTCGATTCGAATCGAACCAATGAAAAGTGGTTTTTCGTTTCACGACAACTTTGGGTTTGTTCATTTTTGGCGAAATACTAGTCTAATTCGATTGGAATTGAGCCAATGAAAAGTGGTTTTTCATTTCATGATAGCTTCGGGTTTGATCATTTTTTGCGAATTGCTAGTATATATCGATTGGAATCAAGGCAATGAAAATGTGGGTTTTGATTTCACGATAACTTCGGGTTTCTTCATTTTGGCGATTCGCTAGTCTAGTTTGATTGGAATCGAGCCAATGAAAAGTGGTTTTTCATTTTATGATAGCTTCGGGTTTGTTCATTTTTTTATGAATTGCTAGTCTAAATCGATTGGAATCGGGCCAATGAAAAGTGGCTTTTGATTTCGTGATAATTTTGGGTTTGTTCCTTTTTGGTGAATTGCGAGTCTAATTCGATTGGAATCGAGCTAATGAAAAGTCATTTTTCATTTCATGACAACTTCAGGTTTGTTCGTTTTTGGTGAATTGCTAGTCTAAATCGATTGGAATCAAGCTAACGAAAAGTGGATTTTCTTTTCATGATAACTTCAGGTTTGTTCGTTTTTTGCGAATTGCTCATCTAATTTGATTGGAATCGAGCTAATGAAAAGTGGTTTTTGATTTCACGATAACTTCAGGTTTGTACATTTTTGGCGAATTGCTAGTCTAAATGGATTGAAATCGAGCTAATGAAATGTGGCTTTTGATTTCATGATAACTTCGGGTTTGCTCGTTTTTGGCGAATTGCTAGTCTAATTCGATTGGAATCGAGCCAATGAAAAGTGATTTTTCGTTTCAAGACAACTTCGGGTTTGTTCATTTCTTGCGAAATACTAGTCTAATTCGATTGGAATCGAGCCAATGAAAAGTGGTTTTTCATTTCATGGTAGCTTCGGGTTTGTTCATTTTTTGCGAATTGCTAGTCTAAATTGATTGGAATCGAGGCAATGAAAATGTGGCTTTTCATTTCTTGATAACTTCGGGTTTCTTCATTTTGGCGATTCGCTAGTCTAATTTGATTGGAATCGATCCAATGAAAAGTGGTTTTTCATTTCATGATAACTTCGAGTTTGTTCATTTTTAGCAAATTGCTTTTCTAATTCGACTGGTATCGAGCTAATGAAAAGTGGTTTTTCATTTCATGATAACTTCGGATTTGTTCATTTTTTTCTGAATTGCTAGTCCAATTCGCTTGGAATCGAGCTAATGAAAAGAGGTTTTTGGTTTCTTGATAACGTCAGGTTTGTTCATTTTTGTGAATTGCGAGTCTAATTCAATTTGAATCGGGCCAACGAAAAGTGGCTTTTGAATTCATGATAACTTCGCGTTTTTTTCTTTTTTGACCAATTGCTAGTCTAATTTGATTGGAATCGAGCCAACGAAAAGTTGCTTTTGATTTATGATAACTTTGGGTGTATTCGTTTAAGGGGAATTGCTAGTCTAATTTGATTGGAATCGAGCCAAAGAAAAGTGGTTTTTCATTTCGTGATAACTTCGGGTTTGTTCGTTTTTGAGGAATTGCTAGTCTAAATAGATTGGAATTGAGCCAATGAAAATGGGCTTTTGATTTCCTGAAAACTTCGAGTTTGTTCATTTTTGGTGAATTGCTAGTCTAAATCGATTGGAATTGAGCTAATGAAAAGTGGATTTTGATTTCATGATAACTTCGGGTTTGTTCGTTTTTTACGAATTGCTAGTCTAATTCAATTGGAATCTTGCCAATAAAAACTGGTTTTTTATTTCATGATAACTTCGGGTTTGTTCATTTTTTTTTTGATAAAAACATCCACACATCCTTAGTGACTTTTTAGGGTCCACCAAGAAAGGTCGATGGGGGTTAAGGGTTCTCCAACCATATTTATTTCATAAAAATCAAGAATACACGGAAGGAGGGGGGCATGAACCTGACCTCCAAAAAGCAGTGATGCAACAAATACTTCGGGTTTGTTCATTTTTGGTAAATTACTAGTCTAATTCGATTGGAATCGAGCCAATGAAAAGTGATTTTTCATTTCATGATAACTTCGGGTTTGTTAGTTTTTGCAAATTGCTAGTCTAATTCGATTGGAATCGAGCTAAAGAAAAGTAGTTCTTCATTTCATGATAACTTTGGGTTTGTTTGTTTTTGGTGAATTGCTAGTCTAATCGATTGGAATCGAGCCAATGAAAAGTGGCTTTTGACTTCATGATATCTTCGGGGTTGTTCGTTTTGGCGAATTGGTAGTCTAATTCGATTGGAATCGAGAAAATGAAAAGTGCTTTTTCATTCCATGATAAATTCGGGTCTGTTCGTCTTGGCGAATTGCTAGTCTAATTTGATTGGAATTGAGCCAATGAAAACTTGTTTTTGATTTCACGATAACTTCGTGTTCATTCGTTTTTGGCAAATTACTAGTCTAATTCGATTGGAATCGAGCTAATGAAAAGTGGTTCTTGATTTCAGGATAACTTCGGGTTTGTTCGTTTTTGGCGAATTGCTAGTCTAATTCGATTGGAATCGAGCCAAATAAAAGTGGTTTTTCGTTTCGTGATAACTTCGGGTTTGTTCATTTTTGGCGAGTTGTTAGTCTAAATCGATTGGAATCGAGCCAATGAAAAATGGTTTTTCATTTCAAGATAACTTCGGGTTTATTCATTTTTGGCCAATGGCTAGTCAAAATCGATTGGAATCGAGCAAGTGAAAAGTGGCTTTCGATTTCATGATAACTTGGTGTTTGTTCATTTTTGGTGAATTGCTATCTAATTCGATTGAAATCGAGCCAAAGAAAAGTGATTTTTCATTTCATGATAACTTCAAGTTTGTTCATTTTTGCGAATTGTTAGTCTAAATCGATTGGAATCGAGCCAAAGAAAAGTGATTTTTCATTTCATGATAACTTCAGGTTTATTCATTTTTGGCAAATTACTCATCTAATTCGATTGGAATAGAGCTAATGAAAAGTGGTTTTTGATTTAGCGATAGCTTTGGGTTTGTTTATTTTTAGCGAATTGCTAGTCTAAAATGATTGGAAACGAGGCAATGAAAAGTGGTTTTTCATTCCATGATAACTTCGGGTTTGTTCATTTTAGCGAATTGCTAGTCTAATTTGTTTGGAATTGAGCCAATGAAAAGTGGCTTTTGATTTCCTGATAACTTTGAGTTTGTTCATTTTTGTCGAATTGCTAGTCTAATTCGATTGGAATCGAACCAATGAAAAAAGGTTTTTCGTTTCACGACAACTTCAAGGTTGGTCATTTTTGGCAAAATACTAGTCTAATTCGATTGGAATCGAGCCAATGAAAAGTGGTTTTTCATTTCATGATAGCTTCGGGTTTGTTCATTTTTCACGAATTGGTAGTCTAAATCCATTGGAATCGGGCCAATGAAAAGTGGCTTTTGATTTCATGATAATTTTGGGTTTGTTCATTTTTGGCGAATTGCGAGTCTAATTCGATTGGAATCGAGCCAATGAAAAGTCCTTTTTCATTTCATGACAACTTCAGGTTTGTTCGTTTTTGGAGAATTGCTAGTCTAAATCGATTGGAATCGAGCTAATGAAAAGTGGATTTTATTTTCATGATAACTTCGGGTTCGCTCGTTTTTGGCGAATTGCTCATCTAATTCGATTGGAATCGATCTAATGAAAAGTTGTTTTTGATTTCACGATAACTTCGGGTTTGTACATTTTTGGTGAATTGCTAGTCTAAATGGATTGGAATCGAACTAATGAAAAGTGGCTTTTGATTTCATGATAACTTCGGGTTTGCTCATTTTTGGCGAATTGCTAGTCTAATTCCATTGGAATCGAGGCAATGAAAAGTGGTTTTTCGTTTCACGACAACTTCAGGTTTGTTCATTTTTTGTGAAATTCTAGTCTAATTCGATTGGAATCGAGTCAATGAAAAGTGGTTTTCATTTCATTATAGTTTCGGGTTTGTTCATTTTTTGCGAATTGCTAGTCAAAATCAATTGGAATCGAGGCAATGAAAATGTGGCTTTTGATTTCATGGTAACTTCGGGTTTCTTTATTTTACCGATTCGCTAGTCTAATTTGATTTGAATCGAGCCAATGAAAAGTGATTTTTCATTTCATGATAACTTCGAGTTTGTTCATTTTTGGCAAATTGCTTATCTAATTCGATTGGTATCGAGCTAATGAAAAGTAGTTTTTCATTTCATGATAACTTCGGGTTTGTTCATTTTTTGTGAATTGCTAGTCCAATTCGCTTGGCATCGAGCCAATGAAAAGTGGTTTTTGGTTTCTTGATAACGTCAGGTTTGTTCATTTTTGTGAATTGCGAGTCTAATTCAATTGGAATCGGGCCAATGAAAAGTGGTTTTGAATTCATGATAACTTCGCGTTTCTTCTTTTTTGGCCAATTGCTAGTCTAATTTGATTGGAATCGAGCCAATGAAAAGTTGCTTTAGATTTTATGATAACTTCAGATTTATTCGTTTAAGGGGAATTGCTAGTCTAATTTGAATGGAATCGAGCCAAAGAAAAGTGATTTTTATTTCGTGATCACTTCGGGTTTGTTCATTTTTGAGGAATTGCTAGTCTAAATAGATTGGAATCGAGCCAATGAAAAGGGGCTTTTGATTTCCTGAAATCTTCGAGTTTGTTCATTTTTGGTGAATTGCTAGCCTAAATCGATTGGAATTGAGCTAATGAAAAGTGGATTTTGATTTCATGATAACTTCGGGTTTGTTCATTTTTGGTGAATTGCTAGTCTAATTCAATTGGAATCGAGCCAATAAAAAGTGGTTTTTCATTTCATGATAACTTTGGGTTTATTCATTTTTGGCAAATTGCTAGTCTAATTCGATTGGAATCGAGCCAATGAAAAGTGATTTTTCATTTCATGATAACTTCGGGTTTGTTAGTTTTTGCAAATTGCTAATCTAATTCGATTGGAATCGAGCTAAACAAAAGTAGTTCTTCATTTCATGATAACTTTGGGTTTGTTCATTTTTGGTGAATTGCTAGTCTAATCGATTGGAATCGAGCCGATAAAAAGTGGCTTTTGCCTTCATGATATCTTCGGGGTTGTTCGTTTTGGCGAATCGATAGTCTAATTCGATTGGAATCGAGAAAATGAAAGGTGGTTTTTCATTCCATGATAAATTCGGGTCTGTTCGTCTTGGAGAATTGCTAGTCTAATTTAATTGGAATTGAGCCAATGAAAAGTGATTTTTGATTTCATGATAACTTTGTGTTCGTTCGTTTTTGGCGAATTGCTAGTCTAATTCGATTGGAATAGAGCTAATGAAAAGTGGTTCTTGATTTCAGGATAACTTCGGGTTTGTTCGTTTTTGGCGAATTGCTAGTCTAATTCGATTGGAATCGAGCCAAAGAAAAGTGGTTTTTCATTTCATGATAACTTTGGGTTTGTTCATTTTTGGCGAGTTGCTAGTCTAAATCGATTTGAATCGAGCCAATGAAAAGTGGTTTTTCATTTCATGTCAACTTTGAGTTTATTCATTTTTGGCCAATTGTTAGTCAAAATCGATTGGAATCGACCAAGTGAAAAGTGGCTTTTGATTTCATGATAACTTCGGGTTCGTTCATTTTTGGCGAATTGCTAGTCTAAATCGATTGGAATCGAGCCAAAGAAAAGCGGATTATCGTTTCATGATAACTTCGGGTTTTTCATTTTTGGCGAATTACTCGTCTAATTCGATTGGAATAGAGCTAATGAAAAGTGGTTTTTGATTTCGCTATAACTTCTGGTTTGTTCATTTTTGGTGAATTGCTAGTCTAAATCGATTCGAATCGAGGCAATGAAAAATGGTTTTTCATTCCATGATAACTTTGGGTTTGTTCATTATGGCGAATTGCTAGTCTAAATCGATTGGAAGAAAAGTGGATTTTGATTTCATGGTAACTTCGGGTTTGTTCGTTTTTGGCAAATTTCTAGTCCAATTCAATCGGAATCGAGCCAATGAAAAGTGGTTTTTCATTTTGATGATAACTTCGGGTTTGTTCAAATTCGATTGGAATCATGTCAATGAATAGTTGTTTTTAATTTCTTGATAACTTCGGGATTGTTCATTTTTGGTGAATTGCTAGTCTAATTCGATTGGAATCGAGCCAATGAAATGTGGCTTTTGATTTTATGATAACATTGGGTTTGTTCATTTCTGGTGAATTGCTAGTCCAAATCGATTGGAATCGAGCCAATGAAAGGTTGATTTTAATTTCACGATAACTTCGGGATCGTTCGTTTGTGGCGAATTGATATTCTAATTCGAGCGGAATCGAGCCAATGAAAAGTTATTTTTGATTTCATATAACTTCGGGTTCGTTCATTTTGGACGTATTGCTAGTCCAATTCGATTGGAATCGTGCCAATTTAAAGTTGTTTTTGATTTCATGATAACTTCGGGTTTGTTCGTTTTTGGGAAATTGCTAGTCTAATTCGATTCGAATCGAGCCAATGAAAAGTGGTTTTTCATTCCATGATAAATTTGAGTTTGTTCATTTTTGGCGAATTCCTAGTCTAATTCGATTGCAATCAAGCCAACGAAATGTGGTTTTTGATTTCATGATAATTTCGGGTTTGTTCATTTTTGGCAAATTGCTCGTCTAATTCGATTGGAATCGACACAATCAAAAGAAGTTTTTGGTTTCACGATAACTTCGAGTTTGTTCATTCTTAGCGAATCGTTAGTCTAATTCGATTGGAATTGAGCCAATGAAATGTATCTTTTGATTTCATGATAACATCGGGTTTGTCTGTTTTTGGCGAATTGCTTGAGTAATTTGATTGGAATCGAGCAAATGAAAGGTGGTTTTTGATTTCACGATAACTTCGGGTTTGTTCATTTTTGGCTAATTGCTAGTCTAATTCGGTTGGAATCGAGCCAATGAAATGTGGCTTTTGAATTCATATAACATCGGTTTGATCATTTTGGGCGAATTGGTCTAATTCAATTGGAATCGTGCTAATGAAAAGTGACTTTTAATTTCATGATAGCTTCGGGTTTGTTCATTTTTGGCGAATTGATAGTCTAATTCGATTGGAATCGCGCCAATGAGAAGTGGTTTTTGATTTCATGATAACTTCGAGTTCGTTCAATTTTGGCGAATTGCTAGTCTAATTCGATTGGAATCGAGCCAATGAAATGTGGCTTTTGATTTCATGATAACATCGGGTTTGTTCATTTGTGGCGAATTGCTAGTCTAATTTGATTGGAATCGAGCCAATCAAAAGTGGTTTTTAATTTCATGATAACTTTGAGTTTGCTCGTTTATGACGAATTGATTGTCAAATTCAATTGGAATCGAGCCAATGAAAAGTTGTTTATGATTTCATATAACTTTGAGTTTGTTCATTTTGGGGAACTGTTTGTCTAATTCGATTCGAATCGTGCCAATGAAAAGTTGTTTTTGATTTCATGATAATTTCGGGTTTGTTCGTTTTTGGCGAATTGCTAGTCTAACTCGATTGGAATCGAGCCAATGAAAAGTGGTTTTTCATTTCATGATAAATTCGGGTTTGTTAATTTTTTGAAATTGCTAGTATAATTCGATTATAATCGAGCCAATGAAATGTGACTTTTGATTTCATGATTACTTAGGGTTTGTTCGTTTTTGGCGAATTGCTAGTCTAATTCGATTAGAATCGAGCGAATGAAAAGTGGTTTTTGATTTCATGATAACTTCGGGTTTGTTCATTTTTGGTGAATTGGAAGTCTAATTAGATTGGAATCGAGCGAGTGAAAAGTGGTCTTTGATTTCATTATAACTTCGGGTTAGCTCTTTTTGGCGAATTGCTAGTCTAACTCGATTGGAATCGAGCCAATGAAAAGTGGTTTTTCATTTCATGATAAATTCGGGTTTGTTCATTTTTTTGAATTGCTAGTATAATTCGATTATAATCGAGCCAATGAAATGTGACTTTTGATTTCATGATTACTTATGGTTTGTTCTTTTTGGCGAATTGCTAGTCTAATTCGATTAGAATCGAGCGAATGAAAAGTGATTTTTGATATCATGATAACTTCAGGTTTGCTCATTTTTGTTTAATTGCCAGTCTAATTCGATTGGAATCGAGCCAATGAAAAGTGGTTTTTGATTTCGGGATAACTTCAGGTTTGTTCAATTTTGACGAATTGCTAGTCTAATTCGGTTGGAATCGAGCCAGTGAAAAGTGGTTTTTAGTTTTGCATAACTTCGAGTTTGTTCATTTCGGGCGAATTAATAGTCTAATTCGATTGAAATCAGGCCAATGAATAGTGGATTTTAATTTCAAGATAACTTTGGGTTTGTTCATTTTTGGCGAATTGCTCGTCTAATTCGATTGCAATCGAGCGAATGAAAATTGGTTTTTGATTTCTTATTAATTTCGGGTTTGTTCATTTTGGGTGAATTGCTAGTCTAATTCGATTAGAATCACGTCAACGAAAAGTGGTTTTTAATTTCATGATAACTTTGGGTTTGTTCATTTTTGGCGAATTGCTAGTCTGATTCGATTGCAATTGAGCCAATGAAAAGGGGTTTTTGAATTCATGATAATTTCGGGTTTGTTCATTTTTGGCGAATTGCTAGTCTAATTCGATTGGAATCGACCCAATGAAAAGAGGTTTTTGATTTCATGATAAATTCGAGTTTGTTCATTTTTGACGAATTGCTAGTCTAATTCGATTGGAATCGAGCCAATGAAATGTAGCTTTTGATTTCATGATAACATATGGTTCGTTCATTTTCCACGAATTGCTAGACTAATTTGATTGGAAAGGAGTCAATGAAAAGTGGTTTTTAATTTCAAGATAACTTCGGGTTTGTTCGTTTATGGCAAATTGATAGTCTAATTCGATTAGAATTGAGCCAATGAAAAGTAGTTTTTGATTTTATATAACTTCTGGTTTGTTCACTTTGGGTGAATTACTAGTCTAATCAGATTGGAATCTTGTCAATGAAAAGTGGTTTTTAATTTCAAGATAACTTTGGGTTTGTTCATTTTCGGCGAATTGCTAGTCTAATTCTATTGCAATTGAGCCAATGAAAAGTGGTTTTTAATTTCAAGATAACTTTGGGTTTGTTCATTTTCGGCGAATTGCTAGTCTAATTCTATTGCAATTGAGCCAATGAAAAGTGGTTTTTGATTTCATGATAACTTCGGGTTTGTTCGTTTTTGGCGAATTGCTAGTCTAATTCGATTGGAATCGAGCTAATCAAAAGAGGTTTTTGATTTCGTGATAACTTCGAGTTTGTTCGTTTTTGGCGAATTGCTAGTCTAATTCGATTGGAATCGAGCCAATGAAATGTGGCTCTTGGTTTTATGATAACATTGGGTTTGTTTGTTTCTGGCGAATTGCTAGTCCAAATCGATTGGAATCGAGCCAATGAACGGTTGTTTTTAATTTCATAGTAACTTCGGGTTTGTTCGTTGATGGCGAATTGATAGTCTAATTCGAGCTGAATCGAGACAATGAAAAGTTATTTTTGATTTCATATAACTTCGGGTTCGTTCATTTTGGGCGTATTACTAGTCCAATTCGATTGGAATCGTGCCAATGGAAAGTTGTTTTTGATTTCATGATAACTTCGGGTTTGTTCGTTATTGTCAAATTGCTAGTCTAATTCGATTGGAATCGAGCCTTTGAAAAGTTGTTTTTCATTTCATGATAAATTCGAGTTTGTTCATTTTTGACGAATTCCTAGTCTAATTCGATAGCAATCGAGCCAATGAAAAGTGGTTTTTGATTTCATGATAATTTCGGATTTGTTCATTTTTGGCGAATTGCTAGTTTAATTCGATTGGAATCGACACAATCAAAAGAGGTTTTTGGTTTCATGATAACTTCGAGTTTGTTCATTCTTGGCAAATTGCTAGTCTAATTCGATTGGAATTGTGCCAACGAAATGTGTCTTTTGATTTCTTGATAACATCGGGCTTGTTCATTTTTGGCGAATTGCTAGACTAATTCGATTGGAATCGAGCAAATGAAAAGTGGTTTTTGATTTCACGATAACTTCGGGTTTGTTCATTTTTGGCGAATTGCTAGTCTAATTCGATTGGAATCGAGCTAATGAAATGTGGCTTTTGAATTCATATAACATCGAGTTTGATCAATTTGGGCGAATTGGTCTAATTCGATTGGAATCGTGCCAATGAAAAGTGATTTTTAATTTCATGATAGCTTCGGGTTTGTTCATTTTTGGCGAATTGATTGTCTAATTCGATTGGAATCGAGCCAATGAGAAGTTATTTTTGATTTCATATAACTTCAAGTTTGTTTATTTTTGACGAATTGCTACTCCAATTCAATTGGAATCGTGCCAATGAAAAATAGTTTCTAATTTCATGATAACTTCGGATTTGCTCATTTTTTACGAATTGCTAGTCTAATTCGATTGGAATCGAGCCATTGAAAAGTGGTTTTTCATTTTATGATAAATTCGAGTTTGTTCATTTTTGACGAATTCCTAGTCTAATTTGATTGCAATCGAGCCAATGAAAAGTGGTTTTTGATTTCATGATAATTTCGGATTTGTTCATTTTTGGCGAATTGCTAGTTTAATTCGATTGGAATCGACACAATCAAAAGAGGTTTTTGGTTTCATGATAACTTCGAGTTTGTTCATTCTTGGCAAATTGCTAGTCTAATTCGATTGGAATTGAGCCAACGAAATGTGTCTTTTGATTTCTTGATAACATCGGGCTTGTTCATTTTTGGCGAATTGCTAGACTAATTTGATTGGAATCGAGCAAATGAAAAGCGGTTTTTGATTTCACGATAACTTCGGGTTTGTTCATTTTTGGCGAATTACTTTTCTAATTCGATTGGAATCGAGCCAATGAAATGTGGCTTTTGAATTCATATAACATCGGGTTTGATCATTTTGGGCGAATTGGTCTAATTCGATTGGAATCGTGCCAATGAAAAGTGATTTTTAATTTCATGATAGCTTCGGGTTTGTTCATTTTTGGCGAATTGATAGTCTAATTCGATTGAATCGAGCCAATGAGAAGTTATTTTTGATTTCATATAACTTCGGGTTTGTTCATTTTTGGCGAATTGCTACTCCAATTCAATTGGAATCGTGCCAATGAAAAGTAGTTTCTAATTTCATTATAACTTCGGGTTTGCTCATTTTTGACGAATTGCTAGTCTAATTCGATTGGAATCGAGCCAATGAAAAGTTATTTTTGATTTCATATAACTTTGGGTTTGTTCATTTTGGGCGAATTGCTACTCCAATTCGATTGGAATCGTGCCAATGAAAAGTAGTTTTTAATTTCATGATAACTTCGGGTTTGCTCATTTTTGACGAATTGCTAGTCTAATTCGATTGGAATCGAGCCAATTATAAGTGGTTTTTCATTTCATATAACTTCGGGTTTGTTCATTTTGGGCGAATTGCTAGTCTAATTCGATTGGAATCATGTCAACGAAAAGTGGTTCTTAATTTATTGATAACTTCGGGTTTGTTCATTTTTGACGAATTGCTAGTCTAATTCGATTGCAATTGAGCCAATGAAAAGTGGTTTTTGATTCATGATAATTTCGGGTTTGTTCATTTTTGGCGAATTGCTAGTCTAATTCGGTTGGAATCGACCCAATCTAAAGAGGTTTTTGATTTCATGATAAATTCGAGTTTGTTCATTTTTGGCGAATTGCTAGTCTAATTCGATTGGAATCGAGCCAATGAAATGTAGCTTTTGATTTCATGATAACATAAGGTTTGTTCATTTTCCACGAATTGCTAGTCTAATTCGATTGGAAACGAGCCAATGAAAAGTGGTTTTTTATTTCGTGATCACTTCGGGTTTGTTCATTTTTGAGGAATTGCTAGTCTAAATAGATTGGAATCGAGCCAATGAAAAGGGGCTTTTGATTTCCTGAAATCTTCGAGTTTGTTCATTTTTGGTGAATTGCTAGCCTAAATCTATTGGAATTGAGCTAATGAAAAGTGGATTTTGATTTCATGATAACTTCGGGTTTGTTCATTTTTGGCGAATTGCTAGTCTAATTCAATTGGAATCGAGCCAATAAAAAGTGATTTTTCATTTCATGATAACTTTGGGTTTATTCATTTTTGGCAAATTGCTAGTCTAATTGGATTGGGATCGAGCCAATGAAAAGTGGTTTTTCATTTCATGATAACTTCGGGTTTGTTAGTTTTTGCAAATTGCTAATCTAATTCGATTGGAATCGAGCTAAACAAAAGTAGTTCTTCATTTCATGACAACTTTGGGTTTGTTCATTTTTGGTGAATTGCTAGTCTAATCGATTGGAATCGAGCCAATAAAAAGTGGCTTTTGCCTTCATGATACCTTCGGGGTTGTTCGTTTTGGTGAATCGATAGTCTAATTCGATTGGAATCGAGAAAATGAAAAGTGGTTTTTCATTCCATGATAAATTCGGGTCTGTTCGTCTTGGAGAATTGCTAGTCTAATTTGATTGGAATTGAGCCAATGAAAAGTGGTTTTTGATTTCATGATAACTTCGTGTTCGTTCATTTTTGGCGAATTACTAGTCTAATTCGATTGGAATCGAGCTAATGAAAAGTGGTTCTTGATTTCAGGATAACTTCGGGTTTGTTCGTTTTTGGCGAATTGTTAGTCTAATTCGATTGGAATCGAGCCAAAGAAAAGTGGTTTTTCATTTCATGATAACTTTGGGTTTGTTCATTTTTGGCGAGTTGCTAGTCTAAATCGATTTGAATCGAGCCAATGAAAAGTGGTTTTTCATTTCATGTTAACTTTGAGTTTATTCATTTTTGGCCAATTGCTAGTCAAAATCGATTGGAATCGAGCAAGTGAAAAGTGGCTTTTGATTTCATGATAACTTCAGGTTCGTTCATTTTTGGTGAATTGCTATCTAATTTGATTGGAATCGAGCCAAAGAAAAGTGGTTTTTCATTTCATGGTAACTTCGGGCTTGTTCATTTTGGCGAATTGCTAGTCTAAATCGATTGGAATCGAGCCAAAGAAAAGCGGTTTATCGTTTCATGATAACTTCGGGTTTTTCATTTTTGGCGAATTACTCGTCTAATTCGATTGGAATAGAGCTAATGAAAAGTGGTTTTTGATTTCGCTATAACTTCTGGTTTGTTCATTTTTGGCGAATTGCTAGTCTAAATCGATTCGAATCGAGGCAATGAAAAGTGGTTTTTCATTCCATGATAACTTCGGGTTTGTTCATTTTGGCGAATTGCTAGTCTAAATCGATTGGAAGAAAAGTAGATTTTGATTTCATGGTAACTTCGGGTTTGTTCGTTTTTGGCGAATTTCTAGTCCAATTCAATCGGAATCGAGCCAATGAAAAGTGGCTTTTCATTTTGATGATAACTTCGGGTTTGTTCATTTATGGCGAATTGCTAGTCTAATTTGATTTGAATCGAGCCAATGAAAAGTGGTTTTTAATTTCATGATAACTTTGAGTTTGTTCATTTATGGCGAATTGATTGTCTAATTCAATTGGAATCAAGCCAATGAAAAGTAGTTTATGATTTCATATAACTTTGAGTTTGTTCATTTTGGAGAATTGCTAGTCTAATTCGATTCGAATCGTGCCAATGAAAAGTTGTTTTTGATTTCATGATAATTTCAGGTTTGTTCGTTTTTGGCGAATTGGTAGTCTAATTCGATTGGAATCGAGCCAATGAAAAGTGGTTTTTCATTTCATGATAAATTCGGGTTTGTTCATTTTTTCTAATTGCTAGTATAATTCGATTATAATCGAGCCAATGAAGTGTGACTTTTGATTTCATGATTAATTAGGGTTTGTTCATTTTTGGCGAATTACTAGTCTAATTCGATTAGAATCGAGCAAATGAAAAGTGGTTTTTGATTTCATGATAACTTTGGGTTTGTTCACTTTTAGTGAATTGCTCATTTAATTAGATTGGAATCGAGCAAGTGAAAAGTGGTCTTTGATTTCATTATAACTTCGGGTTAGTTCCTTTTTGGCGAATTGCTAGTCTAATTCTATTGGAATCGACCCAATAAAAAGTGGTTTTTGATTTCATGATAACTTTGAGTTCGTTCAATTTTGGCGAATTGCTAGTCTAATTCGATTGGAATCGAGCCAATGAAATGTGGCTTTTGATTTCATGGTAACATCGGGTTTGTTGATTTATGGCAAATTGTTAGTCTAATTTGATTGGAATCGATCCAATGAAAAGTGGTTTTAAATTTCATGATAACTTTGAGTTTGTTCATTTATGGCGAATTGATTGTCAAATTCATTTGGAATCGAGCCAATGAAAAGTTGTTTATGATTTCATGTAACTTTGAGTTTGTTCATTTTGGGGAATTGCTTGTCTAATTCGATTTGAATCGTGCCAATGAAAAGTTGTTTTTGATTTCATGATAATTTCGGGTTTGTTCATTTTTGGCGAATTGCTAGTCTAACTCGATTGGAATCGAGCCAATGAAAAGAGGTTTTTCATTTCATGATAAATTCGGGTTTGTTCATTTTTTCAAATTGCTAGTATAATTCGATTATAATCGAGCCAATGAAATGTGACTTTTGATTTCATGATTACTTAGGGTTTGTTCGTTTTTGATGAATTGCTAGTCTAATTCGATTAGAATCGAGCGAATGAAAAGTGGTTTTTGATTTCATGATAACTTCGGGTTTGTTCATTTTTGGCGAATTGCTAGTCTAATTCGATTAGAATCGAGCGAATGAAAAGTGGTTTTTGATTTCATGATAACTTCGGGTTTGTTCATTTTTGGCGAATTGCTAGTCTAATTCGATTAGAATCGAGCGAATGAAAAGTGGTTTTTGATTTCATGATAACTTCGGGTTTGTTCATTTTTGGCGAATTGCTAGTCTAATTCGATTAGAATCGAGCGAATGAAAAGTGGTTTTTGATTTCATGATAACTTCGGGTTTGTTCATTTTTGGCGAATTACTAGTCTATTTCGATTGGAATCGAGCCAATGAAAAGTGGCTTTTGATTTCATGATAACATCGGGTTTATTCATTTATAGCGAATTGCTAGCCTAATTTGTTTGGAATTGAGCCAAAGAAAAGTGATTTTTAATTTCATGATAACTTTGAGTTTGTTTGTTTATGGCGAATTGATTTTCAAATTCAATTGGAATCGAGCCAATGAAAAGTTGTTTATGATTTCATGTAACTTTGAGTTTGTTCATTTTGGGGAATTGATTGTCTAATTCGATTTGAATCGTGCCAATGAAAAGTTTTTTTTGATTTCATGATAATTTCGGGTTTGTTCGTTTTTGGCGAATTGCTAGTCTAACTCGATTGGAATCGAGCCAATGAAAAGTGGTTTTGATTTCATGATAACTTCGGGTTTGTTCATTTTTGGCGAATTGCTAGTCTAATTCGATTGGTATCGAGCCAATGAAATGTGGCTTTTGATTTCATGATAACTTCGGGTTTGTTCATTTTTGGCGAATTGCTAGTCTAATTCGATTGGTATCGAGCCAATGAAATGTGGCTTTTGATTTCATGATAACTTCGGGTTTGTTCATTTTTGGCGAATTGCTAGTCTAATTCGATTGGTATCGAGCCAATGAAATGTGGCTTTTGATTTCATGATAACTTCGGGTTTGTTCATTTTTGGCGAATTGCTAGTCTAATTCGATTGGTATCGAGCCAATGAAATGTGGCTTTTGATTTCATGATAACTTCGGGTTTGTTCATTTTTGGCGAATTGCTAGTCTAATTCGATTGGTATCGAGCCAATGAAATGTGGCTTTTGATTTCATGATAACATCGGGTTTATTCATTTATAGCGAATTGCTAGCCTAATTTGTTTGGAATTGAGCCAAAGAAAAGTGATTTTTAATTTCATGATAACTTTGAGTTTGTTTGTTTATAGCGAATTGATTTTCAAATTCAATTGGAATCGAGCCAATGAAAAGTTGTTTATGATTTCATGTAACTTTGAGTTTGTTCATTTTGGGGAATTGATTTTCTAATTCGATTCGAATCGTGCCAATGAAAAGTTTTTTTTGATTTCATGATAATTTCGGGTTTGTTCGTTTTTGGTGAATTGCTAGTCTAATTCGATTGGAATCGAGCCAATGAAAAGTGGTTTTTCATTTCATGATAAATTCAGGTTTGTTCATTTTTTTGAATTGCTAGTATAATTCGATTATAATCGAGCCAATGAAATGTGACTTTTGATTTCATGATTACTTAGGGTTTGTTCTTTTTGGCGAATTGCTAGTCTAATTCGATTAGAATCGAGCGAATGAAAAGTTATTTTTGATTTCATGATAACTTCGGGTTTGTTCATTTTTGGTGAATTGCTAGTCTATTTAGGTTGGAATCAAGCGAGTGAAAAGTGGTCTTTGATTTCATTATAACTTTGGGTTTGTTCCTTTTTGTCGAATTGCCAGCCTAATTCGATTGGAATCGAGCCAATGAAATGTGGCTTTTGATGATTTCATGATCACTTCGGGTTTGGTCGTTTGTGGCGAGTTGCTAGTTTAATTCGATTAGAATCGAGCCAATGAAAAGTGGTTTTTAATTTGATGATAACTTCGGGTTTGTTCATTTTTGGCGTATTGCTGGTCTAATTCGATTGGAATCAAGCTAATGAAAAGTGGTTTTTGATTTCATATAACTACGGGTTTGTTCATTTTGGGCGAATTGCAAGTCTAATTCGATTGGAATCATGTCAATGAATAGTTTTTTTTAATTTCATGATAACTTCGGGATTGTTCATTTATGGTGAATTGCTAGTCTAATTCGATTACAATCGAGCCAATGAAAAGTGATTTTTGATTTCATGATAATTTCGGGTTTGTTCATTTTTGGTAAATTGCTAGTCTAATTCGATTGGAATCGAGCCAATGAAATGTGGCTTTTGATTTCATGATAACATCGAGGTTGTTCGTTTTTGACGAATTGCTCATCTAATTTGATTGGAATCGAGCCAATTAAAAGTAGTTTTTAATTTCATGATAACTTCGGGTTTGTTCATTTTTGGCTAATTGCTAGTCAAATTCGATTGGAATCGAGCCAGTGAAAATTGGTCTTTGATTTCATGATAACTTCAGGTTTGCTCATTTTTGTTTAATTGCCAGTCTAATTCGATTAGAATCGAGCCAATGAAAAGTGGTTTTTGATTTCGTGATAACTTCGGGTTTGTTCATTTTTGACGAATTGCTAGTCTAATTCGGTTGGAATCGAGCCAGTGAAAAGTGGTTTTTAGTTTCGCATAACTTCGGGTTTGTTCATTTCGGGCGAATTAATAGTCTAATTCGATTGAAATCAGGCCAATGAATAGTGGATTTAATTTCAAGATAACTTCGGGTTTGTTCATTTTTGGCGAATTGCTAGTCTAATTCGATTGCAATCGAGCGAATGAAAATTGGTTTTTGATTTCATATTAATTTCGGGTTTGTTCATTTTGGGCGAATTGCTAGTCTAATTCGATTGGAATCACGTCAACGAAAAGTGGTTTTTGATTTCACGATAACTTCGGGTTTGTTCATTTTTTGCGAATTGCTAGTCTAATTCGATTGGAATCGACCCAATGAAAAGAGGTTTTTGATTTCATGATAAATTCGAGTTTGTTCATTTTTGGCGAATTGCTAGTCTAATTCGATTGGAATCGAGCCAATGAAATGTAGCTTTTGATTTCACGATAACATATGGTTCGTTCATTTTCCACGAATTGCTAGACTAATTCGATTGGAAACGAGTCAATGAAAAGTGGTTTTTAGTTTCAAGATAACTTCGGGTTTGTTCGTTTATGGCAAATTGATAGTCTAATTCGATTAGAATTGAGCCAATGAAAAGTAGTTTTTGATTTCATATAACTTCGGGTTTGTTCACTTTGGGCAAATTACTAGTCTAATCAGATTGGAATCTTATCAATGAAAAGTGGTTTTTAATTTCAAGATAACTTTGGGTTTGTTCATTTTCGGCGAATTGCTAGTCTAATTCTATTGCAATTGAGCCAATGAAAAGTGGTTTTTGATTTCATGATAACTTCGGGTTTGTTCGTTTTTGGCGAATTGCTAGTCTAATTCGATTGGAATCGAGCCAACCAAAAGAGGTTTTTGATTTCATGATAACTTCGAGTTTGTTCGTTTTGGCGAATTGCTAGTCTAATCCGATTGGAATCGAGCCAATGAAATGTGGCTTTTGGTTTTATGATAACATTGGGTTTGTTTGTTTCTGGCGAATTGCTAGTCCAAATCGATTGGAATCGAGCCAATGAATGGTTGTTTTTAATTTCATGGTAACTTCGGGTTTGTTCGTTGATGGCGAATTGATAGTCTAATTCGAGCTGAATCGAGACAATGAAAAGTTATTTTTGATTTCATATAACTTCGGGTTCGTTCATTTTGGGCGTATTGCTAGTCCAATTCGATTGGAATCGTGCCAATGGAAAGTTGTTTTTGATTTCATGATAACTTCGGGTTTGTTCGTTATTGTCAAATTGCTAGTCTAATTCGATTGGAATCGAGCCTTTGAAAAGTTGTTTTTCATTTCATGATAAATTCGAGTTTGTTCATTTTTGACGAATTCCTAGTCTAATTCGATAGCAATCGAGCCAATGAAAAGTGGTTTTTGATTTCATGATAATTTCGGATTTGTTCATTTTTGGCGAATTGCTAGTTTAATTCGATTGGAATCGACACAATCAAAAGAGGTTTTTGGTTTCATGATAACTTTGAGTTTGTTCATTCTTGGCAAATTGCTAGTCTAATTCGATTGGAATTGTGCCAACGAAATGTGTCTTTTGATTTCTTGATAACATCGGGTTTGTTCATTTTTGGCGATTTGCTAGACTAATTCGATTGGAATCGAGCAAATGAAAGGTGGTTTTTGATTTCACGATAACTTCGGTTTGTTCATTTTTGGCGAATTGCTAGTCTAATTCGATTGGAATCGAGCCAATGAAATGTGGCTTTTGAATTCATCTAACATCGGGTTTGATCGTTTTGGGCGAATTGGTCTAATTCGATTGGAATCGTGCCAATGAAAAGTGATTTTTAATTTCATGATAGCTTCGGGTTTGTTCATTTTTGGCGAATTGATAGTCTAATTCGATTGGAATTGAGCCAATGAGAAGTTATTTTTGATTTCATACAACTTCGGGTTTGTTTATTTTTGACGAATTGCTACTCCAATTCAATTGGAATCGTGCCAATGAAAAGTAGTTTCTAATTTCATGATAACTTCGGATTTGCTCATTTTTGACGAATTGCTAGTCTAATTCGTTTGGAATCGAGCCATTGAAAAGTGGTTTTTCATTTCATGATAAATTCCAGTTTGTTCATTTTTGACGAATTCCTAGTCTAATTCGATTGCAATCGAGCCAATTAAAAGTGGTTTTTGATTTCATGATAATTTTGGATTTGTTCATTTTTGGCGAATTGTTAGTTTAATTCGATTGGAATCGACACAATCAAAAGAGGTTTTTGGTTTATGATAACTTCGAGTTTGTTCATTCTTGGCAAATTGCTAGTCTAATTCGATTGGAATTGAGCCAACGAAATGTGTCTTTTGATTTCTTGATAACATCGGGCTTGTTCATTTATGGCGAATTGCTAGACTAATTCGATTGGAATCGAGCAAATGAAAGGTGGTTTTTGATTTCACGATAACTTCGGGTTTGTTCATTTTCGGCGAATTGCTAGTGTAATTCGATTGGAATCGAGCCAATGAAATGTGGCTTTTGAATTTATATAACATCGGGTTTGATCGTTTTGGGCGAATTGGTCTAATTCGATTGGAATCGTGCCAATGAAAAGTGATTTTTAATTTCATGATTGCTTCGGGTTTGTTCATTTTTGGCGAATTGATAGTCTAATTCGATTGGAATCAAGCCAATGAGAAGTTATTTTTGATTTCATATAACTTCGGGTTTGTTCATTTTTGGCGAATTGCTACTCCAATTCAATTGGAATCGTGCCAATGAAAAGTAGTTTCTAATTTCGTGATAACTTCGGGTTTGCTCATTTTTGACGAATTGCTAGTCCAATTCGATTGGAGTCGAGCCAATGAAAAGTTATTTTTGATTTCATATAACTTTGGGTTTGTTCATTTTGGGCGAATTGCTACTCCAATTCGATTGGAATCGTGCCAATGAAAAGTAGTTTTTAATTTCATGATAACTTCGGGTTTGCTCATTTTTGACGAATTGCTAGTCTAATTCGATTGGAATCGAGCCAATTATAGGTGGTTTTTCATTTCATATAACTTCGGGTTTGTTCATTTTGGGCGAATTGCTAGTCTAATTCGATTGGAATCATGTCAACGAAAAGTGGTTTTTAATTTCTTGATAACTTCGGGTTTGTTCATTTTTGGCGAATTGCTAGTCTAATTCTATTGCAATTGAGCCAATTAAAAGTGGTTTTTTATTTCATGATAATTTCGGGTTTGTACGTTTTTGGCGAATTGCTAGTCTAATTCGGTTGGAATCGACCCAATCAAAAGAGGTTTTTGATTTCATGATAAATTCGAGTTTGTTCATTTTTGGCGAATTGCTAGTCTAATTCGATTGGAATTGAGCCAATGAAATGTAGCATTTGACTTCATGATAACATAAGGTTTGTTAATTTTCTACGAATTGCTAGTCTAATTCGATTGGAAACGAGCCAATGAAAAGTGGTTTTTAATTTCATGATAACTTCGGGTTTGTTCGTTTATGGCAAATTGAAAGTCTACTTCGATTGGAATTGAGCCAATGAAAAGTAGTTTTTGATTTCATAAAACTTCGGGTTTGCTCATTTTGGGCGAATTGCTAGTCTAATTCGATTGGAATCTTGTCAATGAAAAGTGGTTTTTAATTTCAAGATAACTTCGGGTTTGTTCATTTTTGGCGAATTGCTAGTCTAATTCTATTGCAATTGAGCCAATGAAAAGTGGTTTTTGATTTCAGGATAATTTCGGGTTTGTTCATTTTTGGCGAATTGCTAGTCTAATTCGATTGGAATCAAGCCAATCAAAAGAGGTTTTTGATTTCATGATAACTTCGAGTTTGTTCATTTTTGGCGAATTGCTAGTCTAATTCGATTGGAATCAAGCCAATCAAAAGAGGTTTTTGATTTCATGATAACTTCGAGTTTGTTCATTTTTGGCGAATTGCTAGTCTAATTCGATTGGAATCGAGCCAATGAAATGTGGCTTTTGATTTTATGATAACATTGGGTTTGTTCGTTTCTGGCGAATTGCTAGTCCAAATCGATTGGAATCCAGCCAATGAACTGATGTTTTTAATTTCATGGTAACTTCGGGTTTGTTCGTTTATAGCGAATTGATAGTCTAATTCAAGCGGAACCGAGACAATGAAAAGTTATTTTTGATTACATATAACTTCGGGTTCGTTCATTTTGGGCGTATTGCTAGTCCAATTCGATTGGAATCGTGCCAATGGAAAGTTATTTTTGATTTCATGATAACTTTGGGTTTGTTCGTGTTTGGCAAATTGCTAGTCTAATTCGATTGGAATCGAGCTAATGAAAAGTGGTTTTTCATTTCTTGATAAATTCGAGTTAGTTCATTTTTGACGAATTCCTAGTCTAATTCGATTGCAATCGAGCCAATGAAAAGTGATTTTTGATTTCGTGATAATTTCGGATTTGTTCATTTTTGGCGAATTGCTAGTTTAATTCGATTGGAATCTACACAATCAAAAGAGGTTTTTGGTTTCATGATAACTTTGAATTTGTTCATTCTTGGCGAATTGCTAGTCTAATTCGATTGGAATTGAGCCATCGAAATGTGTCTTTTGATTTCTTGATAACATCGGGTTTGTTCATTTTTGGCTAATTGCCAGACTAATTCGATTGGAATTGAGCAAATGAAAGGTGGTTTTTGATTTCACGATAACTTCTGGTTTGATCGTTTTTGGCTAATTGCTAGTCTAATTCGATTGGAATCAAGCAAATGGAAAGTGGTTTTTGATTTCATGATAACTTTTGGTTTGATCGTTTTTGGCGAATTGCAAGTCTAATTTGATTGGAATCAAGCTAATGGAAAGTGGTTTTTGATTTCCTGATAACTTCGGGTTTGTTCGTTTTGGCGAATTGCTCTTCTAATTCGTTTGGAATCGAGCGAATTTAAAGTGGTTTTTAATTTCATGATAACTTCGCGTTTGTTCATTTTTGGTGAATTGATAGTCTAATTCGATTGGAATCGAGCCAATGAAATGTGGCTTTTGATTTCACGATAACATCGGGTTTGCTCTTTGTTACCGAATTGCTCGTCTAATTCGATTGGAATCGGGCCAATTAAGAGTGATTTTTAATTTCATGATAACTTCGGGTTTGTTCATTTTTGACGAATTGATAGTCTAATTCGATTGGAATCGAGCCAATGAAAAGTTATTTTTGATTTCATATAACTTCGGGTTTGTTCATTTTTGGCGAATTGCTACTCCAATTCGATTGGAATCGCGTCAATGAAGAATTGCCAGTCTAATTCGATTGGAATCGAGCCAATTATAAGTGGTTTTTGATTTCATAAGACTTCGGGTTTGTTCATTTTGGGCAAATTGCTAGTCTAATTCGATTAGAATCATGTCAATGAAAAGTGGTTTTTAATTTCATGATAACTTCGAGTTCGTTCATTTTTGGCTAATTGCTAGTCTTATTCGTTTGCAATCGAGCGAATGGAAAGTGGTTTTTGATTTCACGATAATTTCGGGTTTGTTCATTTTTTGCGAATTGCTAGTCTAATTCGATTGTAATCGACCCAATCAAAAGCAATTTTTGATTCCATGATAACTTCGAGTTTGTTCATTCTTGGAATTGCTACTCTAATTCGATTGGAATTGAGCCAATGAAATGTGTTTTTTGATTTCATCATAACGTCGGGTTTGTTCGTTTTTGGCGAATTGCTAGACTAATTCGATTGGAATCGAGCAATTGAAAGTTGGTTTTTGATTTCACGATAACTTCGGGTTTGTTCATTTTTGGCGAATTGCTAGTCTAATTCGATTGGAATCGTGCCAATGAAAAGTGGTTTTTGATTTCATGATAACTTCGGGTTTGATCGTTTTTGGCGAATTGCTAGTCTGATTTGATTGGAATCAACCTAATGGAAAGTGGTTTTTGATTTCATGATAACTTCGGGTTTGTTCATTTTTGGTGAATTGCTCGTCTGATTCGTTTGGAATCTAGCCAATTAAAAGTGGATTTTAATTTCATGATTACTTCGGGTTTGTTCATTTTTGGCAAAATTGCTAGTCTAATTCTATTGCAATTGAGCCAATGAAATGTGGTTTTTGATTTCATAATAATTTCGGGTTTGTTCGTTTTTGGTGAATTGCTAGTCTAATTCGATTGGAATCGAGCCAATGATATGTGGCTTTTAATTTCATGATAACATTGGGTTTGTTCGTTTCTGGCGAATTGCTAGTCTAAATCGATTGGAATCGAGCCAGTGAACGGTTGTTTTTAATTTCATGATAACTTCTGGTTTTTCGTTTATGGCGAATTGATAGTCTAATTCGAGCGGAATCGAGCCAATGAAAAGTTATTTTTGATTTCATATAACTTCGGGTTCGTTCATTTTGGGCGTATTACTAGTCCAATTCGATTGGAATCGTGCCAATGGAAAGTTGTTTTTGATTTCATGATAACTTTGGGTTTATTCATTTTTGGCAAATTGCTAGTCTAATTTGATTGGAATCAAGCAAATGGAAAGTGGTTTTTGATTTCATGATAACTTCGGATTTGTTCATTTTTGGCGAATTGCTCGTCTAATTCGTTTGGAATCTAGCCAATTAAAAGTGGTTTTTAATTTCATGATAACATCGCGTTTTTTCGTTTTTGGCGAATTGATAGTCTAATTCGATTGGAATCGAGCAATTGAAATGTGGCTTTTTGAATTCATATATCATCGGGTTTGTTCATTTTGGGCGAATTGCTAGTCCAATTCGATTGGAATCATGCCAATGAGAAGTGATTTTTAATTTCATGATAACTTCGGGTTTGTTCATTTTTGGCGAATTGATAGTCTAATTCTGTTGGGATCGAGCCAATGAAAAGTTATTTTTGATTTCATATAACTTCGCGTTTGTTCATTTTGGGCGAATTTCTACTCCTATTCGATTGGAATCGTGCCAATGAAAAGTAGTTTTTAATTTCATGATAACTTTGGGTTTGCTCATTTTTGACGAATTGCTTGTCTAATTCAATTGGAATCGAGCTAATTATAAGTGGTTTTTGATTTCATATAACTTTGGGTTTGTTCATTTTGGGCGAATTGCTAGTCTAATTCGATTGGAATCATCTCAATGGAAAGTGGTTTTTAATTTCATGATAACTTCTGGTTTGTTCATTTTTGGCGAATTGCTAGCCTAATTCGATTGCAATTAAGCCAACGGAAAGTGGTTCTTGATTTCATATAATTTCAAGTTTGTTCGTTTTTGGCGAATTGCTAGTCTAATTCGATTGGAATCGACCCAATCAAAAGAGTTTTTGATTTAAAGATAACTTCGAGTTTGTTCATTCTTGGTGAATTGCTAGTCTAATTCAATTGAAATCGGGCCAATGAAAAGTAGTTTTTGATTTCATGATAGCTTCGGGTTTGATCGTTTTTGGCGAATTGCTAGTCTAATTTGACTGGAGTCAAGGAAATGGAAAGTGGTTTTTGATTTCACGATTACTTCGCGTTTGTTCATTTTTGGAGAATTGCTAGTCTAATTCGATTTGAATCGTGCGAATGAAAAGTGGTTTTTGATTTCATGATAACTTCGGGTTTGATCGTTTTTGGTGAATTGCTAGTCTAATTTGATTGGAATCAAGCCAATGAAAAGTTTTTTTTGCTTTCATGATAACTTCGGGTTTGTTCGTTTTTTGCAAATTGCTTGTCTAATTCGATTGGAATTGAGCCAATGAGAAGTGGTTTTTCATTTCATGATAAATTAGGGTTTGTTCATTTTTGGCGAATTCCTAGTCTAATTCGATTGCAATCGAGCCAATGAAAAGTGGTTTTTGATTTCATGATAATTTCGGGTTTGTTCAATTTTTGCGACTTGCTAGTCTAATTCGATTGGAATCGACCCAATTAAAAGAGGTTTTTAATTTCATTATAACTTCAGGTTTGTTCATTTTTGGCGAACTGATAGTCCAATTCGATTGGAATCGAGCCAATGAAAAGTTATTTTTGATTTCATATAACTTCGAGTTTGTTCGTTTTGGGCGAATAGCTAGTCCAATTCGATTGAAATCGTGCCAATGAAAAGTGGTTTTTGATTTCATGATAACTTCAGGTTTGATCATTTTTGGCAAATTGCTAGTCTAATTTGATTGGAATCAAGCTAATCGAAAGTGGTTTTTGATTTCACGATAACTTCGGGTTTGTTCTATTTTGGCCAATTGCTAGTCTAATTCGATTTGAATCGTGCCAATGAAAAGTGGTTTTTGATTTCATGATAACTACGGCTTTGATCATTTTTAACAAATTGCTAGTCTAATTTGATTGGAATCAAGCCAATGAAAAGTTGTTTTTGTTTCATGATAACTTCGGGTTTGTTCATTTTTGGCAAATTGCTTGTCTAATTCGATTGGAATCGAGCCAATGAAAAGTGGTTTTTGATTTCATGATAATTTTGGGTTTGTTCATTTTTGGTGACTTGCTAGTCTAATTCGACTGGAATCGACCCAATTAAAAGAGGTTTTTGATTTCATTATAACTTCGAGTTTGTTCATTTTTGCCGAACTGATAGTCCAATTCGATTGGAATCGAGCAATGAAAAGTTGTTTTTCATTTCATATAACTTCGAGTTTGTTCGTTTTGGGCGAATAGCTAATCCAATTCGGTTGAAATTGTGCCAATGAAAAATGGTTTTTGGTTTCATGATAACTTCGGGTTTGGTCGTTTTGGGCGAATTGCTAGTCTAATTTGATTGGAATCGAGCTAGTGGAAAATGGTTTTTGATTTCACGATAACTCCGAGTTTGTTCGTTTTTGGCGAATTGCTAGTCTAATTCGATTTGAATCGTGCCAATGAAAAGTGGTTTTTGATTTCGAGATAACTTCGAGTTTGATCGTTTTTGACGAATTGCTAGTCTAATTTGATTGGGATCAAGCCAATGAAAAGTTGTTTTTGATTTCATGATAACTTCAGGTTTTTTCGTTTTTGGCAAATTGCTTGTCTAATTCGATTGGAATCGAGCCAATGAAAAGTGGTTTTTCATTTCTTTATAAATTCGGTTTTGTTCATTTTTGGCGAATTCCTAGTCTAATTCGATTACAATCGAGCCAATGAAAAGTGATTTTTGATTTCATGATAATTTCGGGTTTGTTCATTTTTGGCGACTTGCTAGTCTAATTCGACTGGAATCGACCTAATTAAAAGAGGTTTTTGATTTCATTATAACTTCGGGTTTGTTCATTTTTGGCGAACTGATAGTGCAATTCGATTGGAATCGAGCCAATGAAAAGTTTTTTTTTGATTTCATATAACTTTGAGTTTGCTCGTTTTGGGCGAATAGCTAGTCCAATTAGATTGGAATCGTGCCAATGAAACGTGATTTTTGATTTCATGATAACTTCGGGTTTGTTCATTTTTGACGAATTGCTAGTCTAATTCGATTACGAGCGAATGAAAAGTGTTGTTTGATTTCATATAACTTCCGGTTTGTTCATTTTGGGCGAATTGCTAGTCTAATTCGATTGGAATCATGTCAATGAGAAGTGGTTTTTAATTTCATGATAACTTAGGGTTTGTTCATTTTTGGCGAATTGCTAGTCTAATTCGATTGCAATTGAGCCAATGAAAAGTGGTTTTTAATTTCATGATAACTTAGGGTTTGTTCATTTTTGGCGAATTGCTAGTCTAATTCGATTGCAATTGAGCCAATGAAAAGTGGTTTTTAATTTCATGATAATTTCGGGTTTGTTCATTTTTGAGAATTGTTAGTCTAATTCGATTGGAATCGAGCCAATCAAAAGGGGTTTTTGATTTCATGATAAATTCGAGTTCGTTCATTTTTGGCGAATTTCTAGTCTAATTCGATTGGAATCGAGCCAATGAAATGTGGCTTTTGATTTCATGATAACATCGGATTTGTTCGTTTTTGGCGAATTCGTATTCTAATTCGATTGGATTCGAGCCAATGAAAAGTGGTTTTTAATTTCATGATAACTTCGGGTTTGTTCGTTTATGGCGAATTGATAGTCTAATTTGATTGGAATCGAGCCAATGAAAAGTTATTTTTGATTTCATATAACTTCAGGTTTGTTCTTTTTGGACGAATTGCTAATCTAATTCAATTGGTATCGTGCCAATGAAAAGTTGTTTTTGATTTCATGATAACTTTGGTTTTGTTCATTTTTGGCGAATTGCTAGTCTAACTCGATTGGAATCGAGCCAATGAAAAGTGGTTTTTCATTTCATGAAAAATTCAGGTTTGTTCATTTTTTTGAATTGCTAGTCTAATTCGATTAGAATCGAGTCAATGAAATGTGACTTTTGATTTCATGATAACTTCGGGTTTGTTTGTTTTTGGCGAATTGCTATTCTAATTCTATTGGAATCGAGCTAATGAAAAGTGATTTTTTATTTCTTGATAACTTCGGATTTGTTCATTTTTACGAATTGCCAATCTAATTCGATTGGAATCGTGGCAAAGAAACATGGCTTTTGATTTCATGATAACTTCGGGTTTGTTCATTTTTGGCGAATTGCTAGACTAATTCGATTGGAATCGAGCAAATGAAAGGTGGTTTTTCACTTCATGATAACTTCGGGTTTGTTAATTTTTGGCGAATTGCTAGTCTAATTCGATTGAAATCGTGCCAATGAAAAGTGGTTTTTGATATCATGATAACTTCAGGTTTGTTCTTTTTGGCGAATCACTAGTTAATTCGATTGGAATCAAGCTAATGAAAAGTTGTTTTTGATTTCATGATAACTTTGGGTATCTTCATTTTTGGCGAATTGCTAGTCTAATTCGATTGGAATCGAACCAATCAAAAATTGTTTTTGATTTCGTGACAACTTCGAGTTTGTTTGTTTTTGGCGAATTGCTAGTCTAATTCGATTGGAATCAAGTCAATGAAATGTGGCTTTTATTTCATGAAACGTCATGTTTGTTCATTTTTGGCGAATTGTCAGTCTAATTCGATTGGAATCGAGCCAGTGAAAAGTGGTTTTTAATTTCACGACTACTTCTGGTTTGTTCATTTTTACGAATTGCTAGTCTAATTCGATTGGAATCGTACCAATGAAAAGTGGTTTTTGATTTCATTATAACTACCAATATGTTCATTTTTGTCAAATTGCTAGGCTAATTCAATTGGAATCGAGCTAAGGACAAGGGGTTTTTGATTTCATGATAACTTCATGTTTGTTTATTTTTGACGAATTGCTAGTCTAATCCTATTGGAATCGAGCCAATGAAAAGTGGTTTTTGATTCCACGTTGACTTCGGGTTTGTTCATTTTTTGTGAATTGCTAGTCCAATTCGATTGGAATCGAGCTAATGAAAAGTGGCTTTTGATGATTTCATGATAACTTCGGGTTTGTTCATTTTTTAAGAAATGCTAGTGTAATTCGATTGGAATCGTGCCAATGAAAAGTCATTTTCGATTTAATGATAACTTCGAGTTTGTTCGTTTTTGGCGAATCGCTAGTCTAAGTCGATCAGAATCGAGCCAATAAAAAGAGGTTTTTTAATGTGGCTTTTGATATCATGATAACTTCGAGTTTGTTCATTATTGGTGAATTACTAGTCTAATTCGATAGGAATCGAGCCAATGTAAAGTGGTTTTAAATTTCATGATAACTTCAAGTTTGTTCATTTTCGGCGAATCGCTAGTCTAATTCTATTGGAATCGAGCCAATCAAAAGATGTAGCGCCCCGAACTTAAGCTTCGAGGGCCACGTACTTTACATAATAACTTCAGTCTTTAGTACATGTAAATACTCTTAAATAGAAGTATTACATGTTAGAAACTTATTTTTCAATTTGATAAAACAATTCTTATAAAGTTTGATGGCCGATAAAAGTGCATGTCAACATGAAATTATATATTACATATACGGCCTCAACACTATTACGATTAGTTGGGGCAGCAAGTTTGACAATTTTTATAAAATTCACCCCAACTCCGTTTTACATGAAATTTGTGGCATTAGAAAGATAATTTCAATTATTTTTCTAGGTTAAAATATGAAAATTTTCCAAGATCATATGATATAAACGTTTTACTGAAAACAGTGAAGTGTTGAACAGAAAATCCAGATTGACCCCTTGACGTTAAAACCTTGATAACTCCGGTCATAGATATCCAAATTGAGTGATTCCTTCGGCCATATTTAGAAAAATCAAAGAGGAAAACAGACATATTTTTATAATCTCAAATGGACGTTTATAGAGTTAGAAACATCATTTTGAAATTGACTCCAGAAACTGCCCTGTTTCTGTCTTTTGTCTTTCATAAGGAAAATAAACTTTTAAAAACGTCTCTTATTGTAATATGAAAGATATAATCACAAAATTTACTTTTAATACCATATTACATAATGTCATGTACAAAATTTTACATAATACTTTAAGGGAAATAGGTGGAAAACAGTCATTGAACAAAAATACACAAAAGAAACTTTAGATCCAAAACAACCTTGTCCTTAATCCATCATCGGTGTTGTCAACTAACTTCCATCAATCCAAAGATCATGGATCTGAAAATTTAGCATAACATACTATGAGTATAAGAAATACTCAGTAAGGTACCATGCTTGTATTTTTATCATGATAATACTACACCAAAGAATGCAATCAAACCCATACTTGCACATTCCGGCTTGCCGGTGCCCTTCGGACTTGTCCTAAGGCATAAATAGATATCTAACTTTGTGGACTTGTCCACCATAATCATATTGTGGTTTTTCATGCATAGTTTAAGCATAAATATTACCATGAAAATCATAACTCTTAAGCATGGAAGGCATCTTACCGTAAAACTTGATGATCTTTGTTTGAAAAGTAAGTTGAAAGTGTTAAGCTCACTTCTTTTTCTTCCTTCCTTAAATTTCGGTTTTTGGCTCTCTTTTCAAATGTATAAGTGTTCTGTAGAAATGAAAGAAATCTCTTTCTCTATGGCATGGATAGGGGTATATTTATACTTGTATAAGAGGATAAGTATAAAAAGATATTTTTTATTTTTTATTAATTGTTGTGGCCGACTTTGACCTTTTCTTTTTTTCATTTTTTTTATACTTGTACACTTGTTTAATCTATGATCCAAATGTATGGTGGTGATGGATAACAAGTGGGGTTGATTATAAGTAATTAGTAGCCTAAAGACCTATATTTGCAAAGGAAATCTCTAATCTTCCAACTAATATAATCCAACCCTCTATCTTTCATTATTAGCAAATGTATCCCAAATCTAAACTTATATCCAACTTACATATCCAAAAATTGTAGATCGTAAATTAATTTAATCATTTGGTCAATTGAAGTCCTAACAAAATAATCGACCACATTCAATTTCAAACTTGACTAAAGTTTCGACTAACTAATAATCACTTCATGTATACGAAACATTTAACACCTCATGCTTGTAGTCATTAGCTATCTCTAACATTAACCACTACAAAGGTGGTGTCCCCTTTTCTTATGGCCAAAAATAGTATTGAAAGTTAAATCGCCATCTTAAAGAAATTTAAATCAGCATAAAATTTCGGAGTATTACAAAAGAGGTTTTTGATTTCATGCTAACTTTGGGTTTCTACATTTTTGGCGAATTTCTAGTCTAGTTCGATTGGAATCGAGCCAATGAAAAGTGCTTTTTCATTTCATGATAAATTCGAGTTTGTTCGTTTTCGACGATTTGCTAGTCTAATTCAATTGGAATCTAGCAAATCAAAAGAGGTTTTTGATTTCATGATAACTTCGGGTTTGTTCGTTTTTAGTGAATTGCTAGCCTAATTCGATTGGAATCGAGCGAATGAAATGTGACTTTTGATTTCATGTAACTTCGAGTTTGTTCATTTTTGGCGAATTGCTAGTCCAATTCAATTGGAATCGAGCCAACGAAAAGTGGTTTTTGATTTCAAAATAACTTCGGATTTGTTCATTTTTGCGAATTGCTTTGATTCGTTTGGAATCGAGCCAATGAAAAATAGTTTTTGATTTCATGATGACTTCGGGTTTGTTCATTTTTGGCAAATTGCTAGTCTAATTCGATTGGAATCGAGCCAATGAATAGTGGTTTTTGATTTCATGAGACTTCGGGTTTGTTTGTTTTTGGCTAATTGCTAGTCGAATTTGATTTGAATCAAGCCAATGAAAAGTGGTTTTTGATTTCATGATAGCTTCAGGTATGTTCGCTTTTGGTGAATTGCTAGTGTAATTCGATTGGGATCGAGCCAATCAAAAGTGGGTTTTGATTTCATGAAAACTTCGAGTTTGTTCATTTTTTTGTGAATTGCTAGTCTAATTCGATTGGAATCATGCCAATGAAAAGTGGATTTTGATAAAATTATAACTTCAAGTTTGTTCATTTTTGGCGAATCGCTAGTCTAATTCGATTGGAATTGAGCCAATGAAAAGTGATTTTTGATTTCATGATAAGTTCGGGTTTGTTCGTTTTTCACGAATTGCTAGTCTAATTAGATTAGAATCGAGCCAGTGAAAAGTGGTCTTTGATTTCATGATAACATCGAGTTTGTTCATTTTTGTCGAATTGCCAGTCTAATTTGATTGGAATCGAGCCAATGAAATGTGGCTTTGATGATTTCATAATAACTTCAGGTTTGGTCGTTTGTGGCGAGTTGCTAGTCTAATTCGATTAGAATTGAGCTAATAAAAAGTGGCTTTTGATTTCATATAACTTCTGGTTCGTTCATTTTGGGCGAATTGCTAGTCTAATTCGATTGAAATCATGTCAATGAATAGTGGTTTTTAATTTCATGATAACTTCGGGTTTATCCATTTTTGGCGAATCGCTAGTCTAATTCGATTGCAATCCAGCCAATGAAAAGTGGTTTTTGATTTCATGATAATTTCAGGTTTGTTCATTTTTGGTGATTTGCTGGTCTAATTCGATTGGAATCGACCTAAACAAAAGAGGTTTTTGATTTCATGATAACTTCGAGTTTGTTCATTCTTAGCGAATTGCTAGTCTAATTCGATTGGAATCGAGCCAATGAAATGTGGCATTTGATTTCATGATAACATCGGGTTTGTTCTTTTTTGCAAATTGCTCGTCTAATTCGATTGGAATCGAGCCAATTAAAAGTAGTTTTTAATTTACTGATAACTTTGGGTTCGTTCATTTTTGGCGAATTGCTAGTCAAATTCAGTTGGAATCGAGCCAGTGAAAAGTAGTCTTTGATTTCATGATAACTTTAGTTTTGTTCATTTTTATTGAATTGCCAGTCTAATTCGATTGCAATCGAGCCAATGAAAAGTGGTTTTTGATTTCATGGTAATTTCGGGTTTGTTCATTCTTCTCTTGGCAAATTGCTAGTCTAATTCGATGGTAATCAAGCCAATGAAATGTGGCTTTTGATACATGATAACATCGGGTTTGTTCATTTTTAGCGAATTTCTCGTCTAATTCGATCGGCATTGAGCCAATTAAAAGTGGTTTTTAATTTCATAATAACTTCGGGTTTGGTCATTTTTGACGAATTGATAGTCTCATTCGATTGGAATCGAGCCAACGAAAACTTGCTTTTGATTTCATATAACTTCGGGTTTGTTCATTTTAGGCGAATTGCTAGTCCAACTCGATTGGAATCGTGCTAATGAAAAGTGGTTTTTGATTTCATGATAACTTCAGGTCTGTTCATTTTTGACGAATTTCTAGTCTGATTCGTTTGCAATAGAGCCAATGAAAAGTGGTTTTTAATTTCATGGTAATTTCGGGTTTGTTCATTTTTGGCGAATTTCTAGTCTAATTCGATTGGAATCGACCCAATCAAAAGAGGTTTTTGATTTTATGATAACTTCGAGTTTCTTCATTTTTGGCGAATTGCTAGACTAATTCGATTGGAATCGAGCCAACGAAATGTGGCTTTTGATTTCATGATAACATCGGGTTTGTTCATTTCTGGCGAATTGCTAGTCTAATTTGATTGGAATCGAGCCAACGAAAAGTGATTTTTAATTTCATGATAACTTGGGGTTTGTTCGTTTATGGCGAATTTATAGTCTAATTCGATTGGAATCGAGCAAATGAAAAGTTGTTTTTGATTTTGCATAACTTCGGGTTTGTTCATTTTTGGCGACTTGCTAGTCTAATTCGATTGAAATCATGTCAATGAATAGTGGATTTTAGTTTCTTGATAACTTCGGGTTTGTTCATTTTTGTCGAATTACTTGTCTAATTTGATTGCAATCGAGCCAATGAAAAGTGGTTTTTGATTTCATGTTAATTTCGGGTTTGTTCATTTTTCGCGAATTGATAGTCTAATTCAATTGGAATCGTGCCAATGAAAAAGTGATTTTTCATTACATGTTAAATTCGGGCTTGTTCATTTTTTTCGAATTGCTAGTGTAATTCGATTGCAATCGCTCCAATGAAATGTGACTTTTGATTTCATTATTACTTAGGGTTTGTTCATTTTTGGCGAATTGCTAGTCTAATTCGATTGGAATCGAGCCAATGAAAAGTGGTTTTTGATTTCATGATAACTTCAGGTTTATTCATTTTTGGTGAATTGCGAGTCTAATTAGATTGGAATCGAGCCAGTGCAAATTGGTCTTTGATTTCATTATAACTTCGGGTTAGTTCATTTTTGTCGAATTGCCAGTCTAATTCGATTGGAATCGAGCCAATGAAATGTGGCTTTTGATGATTTCATGATAACTTCGGGTTTGGTCATTTGTGGTGAGTTGCTAGCTTAATTCGATTGGAATCGAGCCAATGAAAAGTGGTTTTTAATTTCACGATTACTAAGGGTTTGCTCTTTTTTGGCGAATTGCTAGTCTAATTACATTGGAATCGACCCCATCAAAAGTGGTTTTTAATTTCATGACAACTTCGGGTTTGTTCATTTTTGGTGAATTGCGAGTCTAATTCGATTGCAATTGAGCCAATGAAAAGTGTTTTTTGATTTCATGATAATTTCGGGCTTGTTCATTTTTGCCAAATTGCTAATCTAATTCGATTGGAATCGACCCAATCAAAAGAGGTTTTTGATTTCATGATAACTTCGAGTTTGTTCGTTCTTCGCGAATTGCTAGTCTAATTTGATTGGAATCGAGCGATGAAATGTGGCTTTTGATTTCATGAAAACATCGGGGTTGTTCATTTTTGGCGAATTGCTCGTCTAATTCAATTGGAATCGAGCCAATTAAAAGTAGTTTTTAATTTCATGATAACTTCGGGTTTGTTCGTTTTTGGCTAATTGCTAGTCAAATTCGATTGGAATTGAGCCAGGGAAAAGTGGTTTTTAATTTCGCATAACTTCGGGTTTGTTGATTTTTGGCGAATTGCTAGTCGAATTCGATTGGAATCGAGCCAATGAAAAGTGGTTTTCGATTTCATGATAACTTCGGGTTTCTTCATTTTTGACGAAATGCTCGTCTAATTCGATTGGAATTGAGCCAGGGAAAAGTGGTTTTTAATTTCGCATAACTTCGGGTTTGTTGATTTTTGGCGAATTGCTAGTCGAATTCGATTGGAATCGAGCCAATGAAAAGTGGTTTTCGATTTCATGATAACTTCGGGTTTCTTCATTTTTGACGAAATGCTCGTCTAATTCGATTGGAATTGAGCCAGGGAAAAGTGGTTTTTAATTTCGCATAACTTCGGGTTTGTTGATTTTTGGCGAATTGCTAGTCGAATTCGATTGGAATCGAGCCAATGAAAAGTGGTTTTCGATTTCATGATAACTTCGGGTTTCTTCATTTTTGACGAAATGCTCGTCTAATTCGATTGGAATTGAGCCAGGGAAAAGTGGTTTTTAATTTCGCATAACTTCGGGTTTGTTGATTTTTGGCGAATTGCTAGTCGAATTCGATTGGAATCGAGCCAATGAAAAGTGGTTTTCGATTTCATGATAACTTCGGGTTTCTTCATTTTTGACGAAATGCTCGTCTAATTCGATTGGAATTGAGCCAGGGAAAAGTGGTTTTTAATTTCGCATAACTTCGGGTTTGTTGATTTTTGGCGAATTGCTAGTCGAATTCGATTGGAATCGAGCCAATGAAAAGTGGTTTTCGATTTCATGATAACTTCGGGTTTCTTCATTTTTGACGAAATGCTCGTCTAATTCGATTGGAATTGAGCCAGGGAAAAGTGGTTTTTAATTTCGCATAACTTCGGGTTTGTTGATTTTTGGCGAATTGCTAGTCGAATTCGATTGGAATCGAGCCAATGAAAAGTGGTTTTCGATTTCATGATAACTTCGGGTTTCTTCATTTTTGACGAAATGCTCGTCTAATTCGATTGGAATTGAGCCAGGGAAAAGTGGTTTTTAATTTCGCATAACTTCGGGTTTGTTGATTTTTGGCGAATTGCTAGTCGAATTCGATTGGAATCGAGCCAATGAAAAGTGGTTTTCGATTTCATGATAACTTCGGGTTTCTTCATTTTTGACGAAATGCTCGTCTAATTCGATTGGAATTGAGCCAGGGAAAAGTGGTTTTTAATTTCGCATAACTTCGGGTTTGTTGATTTTTGGCGAATTGCTAGTCGAATTCGATTGGAATCGAGCCAATGAAAAGTGGTTTTCGATTTCATGATAACTTCGGGTTTCTTCATTTTTGACGAAATGCTCGTCTAATTCGATTGGAATTGAGCCAGGGAAAAGTGGTTTTTAATTTCGCATAACTTCGGGTTTGTTGATTTTTGGCGAATTGCTAGTCGAATTCGATTGGAATCGAGCCAATGAAAAGTGGTTTTCGATTTCATGATAACTTCGGGTTTCTTCATTTTTGACGAAATGCTCGTCTAATTCGATTGGAATTGAGCCAGGGAAAAGTGGTTTTTAATTTCGCATAACTTCGGGTTTGTTGATTTTTGGCGAATTGCTAGTCGAATTCGATTGGAATCGAGCCAATGAAAAGTGGTTTTCGATTTCATGATAACTTCGGGTTTCTTCATTTTTGACGAAATGCTCGTCTAATTCGATTGGAATTGAGCCAGGGAAAAGTGGTTTTTAATTTCGCATAACTTCGGGTTTGTTGATTTTTGGCGAATTGCTAGTCGAATTCGATTGGAATCGAGCCAATGAAAAGTGGTTTTCGATTTCATGATAACTTCGGGTTTCTTCATTTTTGACGAAATGCTCGTCTAATTCGATTGGAATTGAGCCAGGGAAAAGTGGTTTTTAATTTCGCATAACTTCGGGTTTGTTGATTTTTGGCGAATTGCTAGTCGAATTCGATTGGAATCGAGCCAATGAAAAGTGGTTTTCGATTTCATGATAACTTCGGGTTTCTTCATTTTTGACGAAATGCTCGTCTAATTCGATTGGAATTGAGCCAGGGAAAAGTGGTTTTTAATTTCGCATAACTTCGGGTTTGTTGATTTTTGGCGAATTGCTAGTCGAATTCGATTGGAATCGACCCAATCAAAAGAGGTTTTTGATTTCATGATAACTTCGAGTTTGTTCGTTCTTCGCGAATTGCTAGTCCAATTTCATTGGAATCGAGCGATGAAATGTGGCTTTTGATTTCATGATAACATCGGGGTTGTTCATTTTTGGCGAATTGCTCGTCTAATTCGATTGGAATCGAGCCAATTAAAAGTAGTTTTTAATTTCATGATAACTTCGGGTTTGTTCGTTTTTGGCTAATTGCTAGTCAAATTCGATTGGAATCGAGCCAGTGAAAATTGGTCTTTGATTTCACGATAACTTTAGGTTTGTTCATTTTTGTCGAATTGGCAGTCTAATTCGATTGGAATCGAGCCAATGAAAAGTAGTTTTTGATTTCGTGATAACTTCGGGTTTGTTCATTTTTGACGAATTGCTAGTCTAATTCGATTGGAATTGAGCCAGGGAAAAGTGGTTTTTAATTTCGCATAACTTCGGGTTTGTTCATTTTGGGAAGAATTGCTAGTCTAATTAGATTGAAATCACATCAATGAATAGTGGATTTTAATTTCATGATAACTTCGGGTTTCTTCATTTTTGACGAAATGCTCGTCTAATTCGATTGTAATCGAGCCAATGAAAACTGGTTTTTGATTTCATGTTAATTTTCGGTTCGTTCATTTTTGGCGAATTGCTAGTCTAATTAGATTGGAATCAACCCCATCAAAAGTGGTTTTTAATTTCATGACAACTTCGGGTTTGTTCATTTTTGGTGAATTGCGAGTCTAATTCGATTGCAATTGAGCCAATGAAAAGTGTTTTTTGATTTCATGATAATTTCGGGCTTGTTCATTTTTGCCAAATTGCTAATCTAATTCGATTGGAATCGACCCAATCAAAAGAGGTTTTTGATTTCATGATAACTTCGAGTTTGTTCGTTCTTCCCGAATTGCTAGTCTAATTTGATTGGAATCGAGCGATGAAATGTGGCTTTTGATTTCATGATAACATCGGGGTTGTTCGTTTTTGACGAATTGCTCGTCTAATTCGATTGGAATCGAGCCAATTAAAAGTAGTTTTTAATTTCATGATAACTTCGGGTTTGTTCGTTTTTGGCTAATTGCTAGTCAAATTCGATTGGAATCGAGCTAGTGAAAATTGGTCTTTGATTTCACGATGACTTTAGGTTTGTTCATTTTTGTCGAATTAGCAATCTAATTCGATTGGAATCGAGCCAATGAAAAGTAGTTTTTGATTTCGTGATAACTTAGGGGATTTTCATTTTTGACGAATTGCTAGTCTAATTCGATTGGAATCGAGCCAGGGAAAAGTGGTTTTTAATTTCGCATAACTTCGGGTTTGTTCATTTTAGGAGGAATTGCTAGTCTAATTAGATTGAAATCACGTCAATGAATAGTGGATTTTAATTTCATGATAACTTCGGGTTTGTTCATTTTTGACGAATTGCTCGTCTAATTCGATTGTAATCGAGCCAATGAAAAGTGGTTTTTGATTTTATGTTCATTTCGGGTTTGTTCATTTTTGGCGAATTGCTAGTCTAATTCGATTGGAATCGACCCAATTAAAAGAGTTTTTTGATTTCATTATAACTTCGGGTTTATTCATTTTTGGCTAACTAATAGTCCAATTCGATTGGAATCGAGCCAATAAAAAGTTGTTTTTGATTTCATATAACTTCGAGTTTGTTTGTTTTGGGCGAATAGCTAGTCCAATTCGATTTGAATCGTGCCAATGAAAAGTGGTTTTTGATTTTATGATAACTTTGGGTTTGTTCATTTTTGAAGAATTGCTAGTCTAATTTGATTGGAATCGAGCCAATGAAAAGTTGTTTTTGATTTCATATAACTTCAGGTTTGTTCATTTTGGACGAATTGCTAGTTAATTCGATTGGAATCATATCAATGAAAAGTGGTTTTTAATTTCATGATAACTTCGGGTTTGTTCATTTTTGGCGAATTGCTAGTCTAATTCGATTGCAATCGAGCCAATGAAAAGTGGTTTTTGTTTTCATGATAATTTCGGGTTTGTTCGTTTTTAGTGAATTGCTTGTCTAATTCGATTGGAATCGAGCCAATCAAAAGAGGTTTTTGATTTCATGATAACTTCGAGTTTGTTCATTTTTGACGAATTGCTAGTCTAATTCGATTGTAATCGAGCCAATGAAATGTGGCTTTTGATTTCATGATAACATCGGGTTTGTTCGTTTTTGGAGAATTGGTAGTCTAATTCGATTGGATTCGAGCCAATGAAAAGAAGTTTTTAGTTTCATGATAACTTCGGGTTTGTTCGTTTATGGCGAATTCGTAGTCTAATTCGATTGGAATCGAGCGAATGAAAAGTTATTTTTGATCTCATATATCTTCGGGCTTGTTCATTTTGGGTGAATTGCTAGTCTAATTCGATTGTAATCGAGACAATTTAAAGTGGTTTTTAATTTCATGATAACTTCGAGTTTGTTTGTTTTTGGCGAATTGATAGTCTAATTCGATTGGAATCGAGCCAATGAAATGTGGCTTTTGATTTCACGATAACATCGGGTTTCCTCTTTTTTGCTGAATTGCTCGTCTAATTCGATTGGAATCGAGCCAATTAAAAGTGATTTTTAATTTCATGATAACTTCGGGTTTGTTCGTTTTTGACAAATTGATAGTCTAATTTGATTGGAATCGAGCCAATGAAAAGTTATTTTTGATTTCATATGACTTTGGGTTTGTTCATTTTGGGCGAATTGCTACTCCAATTCGATTGGAATCGTGCCAATGAAAAGTAGTTTTTGATTTCATGATAACTTCGGGTTTGTTCATTTTTTTCGAATTGCTAAACTAGTTCGATTGGAATCGAGCAAATGAAAGGTGGTTTTTGACTTCACGATAACTTCGGGTTTGTTAATTTTTGGTGAATTGCTAGTCTAATTCGATTGAAATCGTGCCAATGAAAAGTGGTTTTTGATTACATGATAACTTCGGGTTTGTTCTTTTTGGCGAATTGCTAGTCTAATTCGATTTGAATCAAGCTAATGAAAAGTTGTTTTTGATTTCATGATAACTTCGGGTATCTTCATTTTTGCGAATTGCTAGTCTAATTCGATCGAAATCGAGCCGATGAAATGTGGCTTTTATTTCATGAAACTTTAGGTTTGTTCATTTTTTACGAATTGCCAGTCTAATTCGATTGGAATCGAGCCAGTGAAGAGTGTTTTTAATTTCATGACAACTTCTGGTTTGTTCATTTTTACGAATTGCTAGTCTAATTCGATTGGAATGGTGCCAAAGAAAAGTGGTTTTTGATTTCATTATAACTTTCGATTTGTTCGTTTTTGTCAAATTGTTAGGCTAATTCGATTGGAATCGAGCTAAGGGAAAGGGGTTTTTAATTTCATGTTAACTTAGTGTTTGTTCATTTTTGACGAATTGCTAGTCTAATTCTATTGGAATTGAGCCAATGAAAAGTGATTTTTGATTTCACGTTGACATCGGGTTTGTTCATTTTTGGTGAATTGCTAGTCCAATTCGATTGGAATCGAGCCAATGAAAAGTGTCTTTTGATGATTTCATGATAACTTCGAGTTTGTTCATTTTTGACGAAATGCTAGTGTAATTCGATTGGAATCGTGCCAATAAAAAGTGGTTTCCGCTTTAATGATAACTTCGAGTTTTTTGTTTTTAGCGAATTGCTAGTCCAATTAGATAGGAATCAAGCCAATCAAAAGAGGTTTTTGATTTCATGATGGCTTCAGATTTTTTCATTTTCGGTAAATTGCTAGTCTAATTCGATTGGAACGAGCTAGTGAAATGTGGCTTTTGATATCATGATAACTTCGAGTTTGTTCATTATTGGTGAATTACTAGTCTAATTCGATTGGAATCGAGCCAATGTAAAGTGGTTTTTAATTTCATGATAACTTCAGGTTTGTTCGTTTTCGGTGAATTGCTAGTCTAATTCTATTGGAATAGAACCAATCGAAAGAGGTTTTTGATTTTATGATAACTTTGGGTTTCTACGTTTTTGGCAAATTGCTAACCTAGTTCGATTGGAATCGAGCCAATAAAAAGTACTTTTTCATTTCATGATAAATTCGAGTTTGTTCATTTTCGGCGATTTGTTAGTCTAATTCAATTGGAATCTAGCAAATCAAAAGAGGTTTTTGATTTCATGATAACTTCGGGTGTACTCGTTTTTAGCGAATTGCTAGCCTAATTCGATTGGAATCGAGCGAATGAAATGTGACTTTTGATTTCATGTAACTTCAAGTTTGTTCATTTTTGGCGAATTGCTAGTCTAATTCAATTGGAATCGAGCCAATGAAAAGTGGTTTTTGATTTCAAGATAACTTCGGGTTTGTTCATTTTTGCGAATTGCTAGTTTGATTCGATTGGAATCGAGCCAATGAAAAGTGGTTTTTGATTTCATGATGACTTCGGGTTTGTTCATTTTTGGCGAATTGCTAGTCTAATTCGATTGGAATTGAGCCAATGAATAGTGGTTTTTGATTTCATGAGACTTCGGGTTTGTTTGTTTTTGGCGAATTGCTAGTCGAATTTGATTGGAATCAAGCCAATGAAAAGTGGTTTTTGATTTCATGATAGCTTCGGGTATGTTCATTTTTGGTGAATTGCTAGTGTAATTCGATTGGGATCAAGCCAATCAAAAGTGGGTTTTGATTTCATGAAAACTTCGAGTTTGTTCATTTTTTGTGAATTGCTAGTCTAATTCGATTGGAATCGTGCCAATGAAAAGTGGATTTTGATTTAATTATAACTTCGGGTTTGTTCATTTTTGACGAATTGCTAGTCTAATTCGATTGGACTCAAGCCAATGAAAAGGGGTTTTTGATTTCATGATAACTTTTGGTTTGTTCATTTTTGATGAATTGCTTGTCTAATTAGATATGAATTGTGCCAATGAAAAGTTGGTTTTGATTTCACGTTAACTTTGGGTTTGTTTATTTTTGACAAATTGCTAGTCCAATTCGATTGGAATCGAGCCAATGAAAAGTGGCTTTTGAAGATTTCACGATAACTTCGGGTTTGTTCGTTTTTGACGAATTGCTAGTCTAATTCGATTGGAATCGTGCCAATGAAAAGTTGTTTTTGATTTCATGATAACTTTGAGTTTGTTTATTTTTTGGCGAATTGCTTGTCTAATTCGATTGGAAATGAGCTAATCAAAAGTGGTTTTTGATTTCATGATAATTTCGGGTTTTTTCGTTTTTGGTGAATTGCTAGTCTAATTCGATTGGAATCGAGCTAATGAAATGTGGCCTTTGATTTCAAGATAACTTCGAGTTTGTTCATTTTTGGCGAATTACTAGTCTAATTCGATTGGAATTGAGCCAATGTAAAGTGGTTTTTAATTTCATGTTACTTCAGGTTTGTTCATTATCTGCGAATTGCTAGTCGAATTCGATTGGATTCGAGCCAATCAAAAGAGGTTTTTGATTTCATGGTAACTTCGAGTTTCTTCATTTTTGGAAAATTGAGTTTGTTCGTTTTTGGCGAATTGCTAGTCTAATTGGATTGGAAATGAGCCAATCAAAAGTGTTTTTTTTGATTTCATGATAACTTCGGATTTTTTTCATTTTTGGTGAATTGCTAGTCTAATTCGATTGGAATCGAGCTAATGAAATGTGGCCTTTGATTTCAAGATGACTTCGAGTTTGTTCATTTTTGGCGAATTACTAGTCTAATTCGATTGGAATCGAGCCAATGTAAAGTGGTTTTTAATTTCATGTTACTTCAGGTTTGTTCATTCTTTGCGAATTGCTAGTCGAATTCGATTGGATTCGAGCCAATCAAAAGAGGTTTTTGATTTCATGGTAACTTCGAGTTTCTTCATTTTTGGAAAATTTCTAGTCTAATTCTATTGGAATCGAGCCAATGCAAAGTGGTTTTCGATTTCATGATCACTTCGGGTTTTTTCTTTTTTGTTGAATTGCTAGTCTAATTCGATTGGAATCGAGCCAATCAAAATAGGTTTTTGATTACATGATAACTTCCTGTTTGTTCATTTTTGGCGAATTGCTAGTCTAATTCGATTGGAATCGAGCCAATAAAGTGTGGCTTTTGCTTTCATGATAACTTTGGGTTTGTTCATTTTTGATGAATTGCTAGTCTAATTAGATTGGAATCGAGCCAGTGAAAAGTGGTCTTTGATTTCATTATAACTTCGGGTTAGTTCATTTTTGTCGAATTGTCAGTCTAATTCGATTGGAATCGAGCCAATGAAATGTGGCTTTTGATGATTTCATGATAACTTCGGGTTTGGTTGTTTGTGGCGAGTTTCCAGTTTAATTTGATTGGAATCGAGCCAATGACAAGTGGTTTTTAATTTGATCATAACTTCGGGTTCTTTCATTTTTGGCGAATTGCTAGTCTAATTCAATTGGAATCGAGCCAATGAAAAGTGATTTTTGATTTCATATAACTTCGGGTTTGTTCATTTGGGCGGTTTGTTCATTTTGGGTCAATTGCTAGTCTAATTCGATTGAAATCATGTCAATGAATAGTGATTTTTAATTTCATGATAACTTCGGGATTGTTCATTTTTGGTGAATTGCTAGTCTAATTTGATTGCAATCGAGCCAATGAAAAGTGGTTTTTGATTTCATGATAATTTTGGGTTTGTTCATTTTTGGCAAATTGCTAGTCTAATTCGATTGGATAGGTTTTTGATTTCATGATAGCTTCGAGTTTGTTCATTCTTAGCGAATTGCTAGTTTAATTCGATTGGAATCGAACCAATGAAATGTGGCTTTTGATTTCATGATAACATCGGGGTTGTTCATTTTTGGCGAATTACTCGTCTAATTCGATTGGAATCGAGCCAATTAAGAGTAGTTTTTAGTTTCATGATAACTTCGGGTTTGTTCGTTTTTGGCTAATTGCTAGTCAAATTTGATTGGAATCGAGCTAGTGAAAATTGGTCTTTGATTTCATGATAACTTCGGGTTTGTTTGTTTTTGTCGAATTGCCAGTCTAATTCGATTGGAATAAAGCCAATCAAAAGTGGTTTTTGATTTCGTGATAACTTCAGGTTTGCTCATTTTTTACGAATTGTTAGTTTAATTCGATTGGAATCGAGCCAGTGAAAAGTGATTTTTAATTTTGCATAACTTCAGGTTTGTTCATTTTGGGCGAATTGCTAGTCTAATTCGATTGAAATCATGTCAATGAATAGTATATTTTAATTTCATGATATCTTTGGGTTTGTCCATTTTTGGCGAATTGCTCGTCTAATTAGATTGGAATCGACGCCATCAAAAGTGGTTTTTAATTTCATGAAAACTTCGGGTTTGTTCATTTCGGTGAATTGGTAGTCTAATTCGATGCAATTGAGCCAACGAAAAGTGGTTTTTGATTTCATGATAATTTCGGGTTCGTTCATTTTTGGCAAATTGCTAGTCTAATTAGATTGGAATCGACCCCATCAAAAGAGGTTTTTAATTTCATGATAACTTCGGGTTTGTTAATTTTTCATGAATTACTAGTCTAATTCGATTGCAATTGAGCCAATGAATAGTAGTTTTTGATTTCATGATAATTTCGGGTTTGTTCATTTTTGGCAAATTGCTAGTCTAATTCAATTGGAATCAACCCAATCAAAAGAGGTCTTTGATTTCATAATAAATTCGAGTTTGTTCATTTTTGGCGAATTGCTAGTCCAATTCGATTGAAATCAAGCAAAAGAAAAGTGGTTTTTCATTTCATGATAACTTCGAGTTTTTTCATTTTTGGCAAATTGCTAGTCTAATTCGATCGGAATTGAGACAATGAAAAGTGGTTTTTCATTTTGATGACAACTTCGGGTTTGTTTGTTTTTAGCAAATTGCTAGTCTAAATCGATTGGAATCAACCCAATGAAAAGTCGCTTTTTATTTTATGATAACTTCGGGTTTGTTCGCTTTTGGCGAATTGCTAGTCTAATTCGATTGGAATCAAGCAAAAGAAAAGTGGTTTTTCATTTCATGATAACTTTGGGTTTGTTCATTTTTGGCGAATTGCTAGTCTAAATCGATTGGAATCGAGCTAATGAAAAGTGGATTTTGATTTGATGATAACTTCGGGTTTGCTCGTTTTTGGCGAATTGCTAGTCTAACTCAATTGGAATCAAGCCAATAAAAAGTGGTTTTTCATTTCATGATAACTTCGGGTTTGTTCGTTTTTGACGAATTGCTTGTCTAATTCGATTGGAATCGAGCCAATAAAATGTGATTTTTTATTTCATGATAACTTCGGGTTTGTTCGTTTTTGGTGAACTCCTAGTCTAATTTGATTGGAATCGAGCCAACGAAAAATGGTTTTTCATTTCATAATAACTTCGAGTTTGTTCATTTTTGGCGATTTGCTAGTCTAATTCGATTGGAATCGAGCCAAAGAAAAGTGGTTTTCCATATCATGATAACTTTGGGTTTGTTCCTTTTTGGCGAATTCCTTGTCTAAATCGATTGGAATCAAGCCAACGAAAAGTGGCTTTTGATTTCATGATAACTTCGGGTTTGTTCATTTTTAGCGAATTGCTAGTCTAATTCAATTGGAATCGAGCCAATGAAAAGTGGTATTTCATTTTGATGATAACTTCCGGTTTGTTGGTTTTTGGTGAATTGCTAGTCTAAATCGATTGGAATCGAGCCAATGAAAAGTGGCTTTTGATTTCATGATAACTTCGGGCTTGTTTGTATTTGGGGAATTGCTAGTCTAATTCGATTGGAATCAAACCAAAGAAAAATGGTTTTCCATTTCATTATAACTTCGGGTTTGTTCGTTTTTAGTGAATTGCTAGTGTAAATCTATTGGAATCGAGCTAATGAAAAGTTGATTTTGATTTCATGATAATTTTGGGTTTCTTCATTTTTGGCAAATTACTAGTCTAATTTGATTGGAATCGAGCCAATGAAAAGTGATTTTTCATTTCATGATAACTTCGGGCTTGTTCGTTTTTGGTGAATTCGTAGTCCAATTCGATTGGAATCAAGCCAAGGAAAAGTGGCTTTTTATTTCATGATAACTTCGGGTTTGTTCGTTTTTGGCGAATTGCTAGTCTAAATCGATTGGAATCGAGCCAATGAAAAGTGGCTTTTGATTTCATGATAACTTCGGGTTTGTTCGTTTTTGGCGAATTGCTAGTCTAAATCGATTGGAATCGAGCCAATGAAAAGTGGCTTTTGATTTCATGATATATTCGTGTTTGTTCGTTTTGGCGAGTTGGTTGTCTAATTCGATTCGAATCCGGCTAATGAAAAGTGATTTTTTGTTTGATGACAACTTCCGATCTGTTCATTTTCGGCGAATTGCTAGTCTAATTTGATTGGAATTGAGCCAATGAAAAGTGGTTTTTAATTTCTTGATAACTTCGGGTTTGTTCATTTTTTGCTAATTGCTAGTCCAATTCGATTGTAATCGAACCAATGAAAAGTGGTTTTTCATTTCATGATAACTTCGGGTTTGTTCCGTTTTGGTGAATTGTTTGTCTAAATCGATTGGAATCAAGCAAATGAAATGTGATTTTTCATTTTGATGATAACTTCGAGTTTCTTAGTTTTTGGCGAATTGCTAGTCTAAATCGATTGGAATCTAGCCATTGAAAAGTGGCTTTTGATTTCATGATAACTTCAGCTTTGTTTGTTTTTGACGAATTGCTAGTCTGATTCGATTGGAATCAAGCTAAAGAAAAGTGGTTTTCCATTTCATGATAACTTCGGGCTTGTTCGTTTTTGGCGAATTGCTAGTCTAAATCAATTGGAATCGAGCCAATGAAAAGTGGCTTTTGATTTCATGATATCTTCGGGTTTGTTCGTTTTGGTGAATTGGTAGTCTAATTCGATTCAAATCCAGCTAATGAAATGTTGTTTTTGATTTCATGATAACTTCGGATCTATTCATTTTTGGCGAATTGCTAGTCTAATTTGATTGGAATTGAGCCCATGAAAATTGGTTTTTGATTTCATGATAACTTCGGGTTTGTTCCTTTTTCCAGGAGTTGGTAGTCTAATTCGATTAGGATCGAGCTAATGAAAAGTGGTTTTTCATTTTGATGATAACTTCGGGTTTGCTCGTTTGATACAAATTGCTAGTCTAATTCGATTTGAATCGAGCAAAAGAAAAGTGGTTTTTCTTTTCATGGTAACTTCGGGTTTGTTTGTTTTTGGCGAATTACTAGTCTAAATCGGTTGGAATCAAGCCAATGAAAACTGGATTTTGATTTCATTGCAACTTCGGGTTTTTAAGTTTCTGGCGATTTGCTAGTCTAATTCAATTGGAATCGAGCCAATAATAAGTGGTTTTTCATTACATGATAACTTCGAGTTTGTTCATTTTTGGCGAACTGCTAATCTAATTCGATTGGAATTGAGCCAATGAAAAGTGGTTTTCCATTTCATGATAACTTCGGGTTTGTTTGTTTTTGGCGAATGGCTAGTCCAATTCGATTGGAATCGAGCCAATGAAAAGTGGCTTTTGATTTCATGATAACTTCGGGTTTGTTCATTTTTGGCGAATTGCTAGTCTAATTCGATTGGAATCGAGCCAAAGAAAAGTGGTTTTTCATTTCAGGATAACATCGGGTTTGTTCGTTTTTGGCGAATTGCAAGTGTAAATCGATTGGAATCGAGCCAATGAAAAGTGGCTTTTGATTTCATGATAACTTAGGGTTTGTTCATTTTTGGCGAATTGCTAATCTAATTCGATTGGAATCGAGCCAAAGAAAAGTGGTTTTTCATTTGATGATAACTTCGGGTTTGTTCGTTTTTGGCAAATTGCTTAATTTCATGATAACTTCGGGTTTGTTCATTTTCGGCGAATTGCTAATCTAATTCGATTGGAATCGAGCTAATTAAAAGTGGTTCTTGATTTCAGGATAACTTCGGGTTTGTTCATTTTCGGCGAATTGCTAATCTAATTCGATTGGAATCGAGCTAATTAAAAGTGGTTCTTGATTTCAGGATAACTTCGGGTTTGTTCATTTTCGGCGAATTGCTAATCTAATTCGATTGGAATCGAGCTAATTAAAAGTGGTTCTTGATTTCAGGATAACTTCGGGTTTGTTCATTTTCGGCGAATTGCTAATCTAATTCGATTGGAATCGAGCTAATTAAAAGTGGTTCTTGATTTCAGGATAACTTCGGGTTTGTTCATTTTCGGCGAATTGCTAATCTAATTCGATTGGAATCGAGCTAATTAAAAGTGGTTCTTGATTTCAGGATAACTTCGGGTTTGTTCATTTTCGGCGAATTGCTAATCTAATTCGATTGGAATCGAGCTAATTAAAAGTGGTTCTTGATTTCAGGATAACTTCGGGTTTGTTCATTTTCGGCGAATTGCTAATCTAATTCGATTGGAATCGAGCTAATTAAAAGTGGTTCTTGATTTCAGGATAACTTCGGGTTTGTTCATTTTCGGCGAATTGCTAATCTAATTCGATTGGAATCGAGCTAATTAAAAGTGGTTCTTGATTTCAGGATAACTTCGGGTTTGTTCATTTTCGGCGAATTGCTAATCTAATTCGATTGGAATCGAGCTAATTAAAAGTGGTTCTTGATTTCAGGATAACTTCGGGTTTGTTCATTTTCGGCGAATTGCTAATCTAATTCGATTGGAATCGAGCTAATTAAAAGTGGTTCTTGATTTCAGGATAACTTCGGGTTTGTTCATTTTCGGCGAATTGCTAATCTAATTCGATTGGAATCGAGCTAATTAAAAGTGGTTCTTGATTTCAGGATAACTTCGGGTTTGTTCATTTTCGGCGAATTGCTAATCTAATTCGATTGGAATCGAGCTAATTAAAAGTGGTTCTTGATTTCAGGATAACTTCGGGTTTGTTCATTTTCGGCGAATTGCTAATCTAATTCGATTGGAATCGAGCTAATTAAAAGTGGTTCTTGATTTCAGGATAACTTCGGGTTTGTTCATTTTCGGCGAATTGCTAATCTAATTCGATTGGAATCGAGCTAATTAAAAGTGGTTCTTGATTTCAGGATAACTTCGGGTTTGTTCATTTTCGGCGAATTGCTAATCTAATTCGATTGGAATCGAGCTAATTAAAAGTGGTTCTTGATTTCAGGATAACTTCGGGTTTGTTCATTTTCGGCGAATTGCTAATCTAATTCGATTGGAATCGAGCTAATTAAAAGTGGTTCTTGATTTCAGGATAACTTCGGGTTTGTTCATTTTCGGCGAATTGCTAATCTAATTCGATTGGAATCGAGCTAATTAAAAGTGGTTCTTGATTTCAGGATAACTTCGGGTTTGTTCATTTTCGGCGAATTGCTAATCTAATTCGATTGGAATCGAGCTAATTAAAAGTGGTTCTTGATTTCAGGATAACTTCGGGTTTGTTCATTTTCGGCGAATTGCTAATCTAATTCGATTGGAATCGAGCTAATTAAAAGTGGTTCTTGATTTCAGGATAACTTCGGGTTTGTTCATTTTCGGCGAATTGCTAATCTAATTCGATTGGAATCGAGCTAATTAAAAGTGGTTCTTGATTTCAGGATAACTTCGGGTTTGTTCATTTTTTGTGAATTGCTAGTCTAAATCGATTGGAATCGAGGCAATGAAAATGTGGTTTTTGGTTTCATGATAACTTCGGGTTTCTTCATTTTGGCGATTCGCTAGTCTAATTTGATTGGAATTGAGCCAATGAAAAGTGGTTTTTCATTTCATGATAACTTCAAGTTTGTTCATTTTTGGCGAATTGCTAATCTAATTCGATTGGTATCGAGCTAATGAAAAGTGGTTTTTAATTTCATGATAACTTTGGGTTTGTTCATTTTTTGCGAATTGATAGTCCAATTCGATTGGAATCGAGCCAATGAAAAGTGGGTTTTGGTTTCTTGATAACGTCAGGTTTGTTCATTTTTGTGAATAGCGAGTCTAATTCAATTGGAATCCGGCCAACGAAAAGTGGCTTTTGAATTCATGATAACTTCTTGTTTCTTCGTTTTTGGCCAATTGCTAGTCTAATTCAATTGGAATCGAGCCAACAAAAAGTTGCTTTTGATTTTATGATAACTTCAGGTTTATTCATTTGAGGGGAATTCCTTGTCTAAGTTTATTGGAATTGAGCCAAAGAAAAGTGGTTTTTGATTTCGTGATAACTTCGGGTTTGTTCATTTTTGAGGAATTGCTAGTCAAAAAAGATTGGAATCGAGCCAATGAAAAGGGGCTTTTGATTTCCTGATAACTTCGAGTTTGTTCGTTTTTGGCAAATTGCTAGTCTAATTTGATTGGAATCGAGCCAATAAAAAATGGTTTTCCATTTCACGATAACTTCGAGTTTTGTTCGTTTTTGGCGACTTGCTAGTCTAAATAGATTGGAATCGAGCCAATGAAAAGGGGCTTTTGATTTTAAGATAACTTCGGGTTTCTTTGTTTTTTGCGAATTGCTAGTCAAATTCGATTGAAATCAAGCCAAAAAAAGTGGTTTTTCATTTCATGATAACTTTGGGTTTGTTCATTTTTGGCGAATTGCTAGTCTAAATCGATTGGAATGGAGCCAATGAAAAGTGGCTTTTGATTTCATTATAAATTTGGGTTTGTTCGTTTTTTGAGAATTACTAGTCTAATTCTATTGGAATCGAGCCAATGAAAAATTATTTTTCATTTCATGATAACTTCGGGTTTGTTCATTTTTGGTGAATTGCTAGTCTAAATCGATTGGAATCGAGCAAATGAAAAGTGGCTTTTGACTTCATGATAACTTCTGGTTTGTTCGTTTTTGGAGAATTGCTAGTCTAAATCGATTGGAATCGAGCAAATGAAAAGTGGCTTTTGACTTCATGATAACTTCGGGTTTGTTTCTTTTTGGAGAATTGCTAGTCTAAATCGATTGGAATCGAGCCAATGAAAAGTGGCTTTTGATTTAATGATAACTTCGGGTTTGGTCACTTTTTGTGTATTTCTAGTCTAAATCGATTGGAATCGAGCAAATGAAAAGTGGTTTTTGATTTCATGATAACTTCGGGCTTGTTCATTTTTGGCGAATTGCTAGTCCAATTCGATTGGAATCGAGCAAATGAAATGAGGCTTTTAACTTCACGATAACTTCTGGTTTGGTCGTTCTTGGCGAATTGCTAGTCTAAATCGATTGGAATTGAGCCAATGAAAGTTACTTTTGATTTCATGATAATTTCGGGTTTGTTCATTTTTGGCGAATTGCTAGACTAATTCGATTGGAATCGAGCTAATAAAAAGTGGTTTTTCATTTTGATGATAACTTCGGGTTTGTTGGTTTTTGGAGAATTGCTAGTATAAATTGATTGGAATCGAGCCAATGAAAAGTGGCTTTTGATTTCATGATAACTTTGGTTTTGTTCGTTTTTGACGAATTGCTAGTCTAATTCTACTGGAATCAAGCAAAAAAAAAATTGGTTTTTCATTTCATGATAACTTCGGGTTTGTTCATTTTTGGCGAATTGCAAGTCTAAATCGATTGGAAGAAAAGTGGATTTTGATTTCATGTTAACTTCGGGTTTGTTCATTTTTGGCGAATTGCAAGTCTAAATCGATTGGAAGAAAAGTGGATTTTGATTTCATGTTAACTTCGGGTTTGTTCATTTTTAGCGAATTGCTAGTCTAATTCAATTGGAATCGAGCCAATGAAAAGTGGTTTTTCATTTTGATGATAACTTCGGGTTGGTTCATTTTTGGCGAATTGCTAGTCTAAATCGATTGGAATCAAGCCAATGAAAAGTGACTCTTTATTTCATAATAACTTCGGGTTTGTTCTTTTTTGACGACTTGCTAGTCTAAATAGATTGGAATCGAGCCAATGAAAAGGGGCTTTTGATTTTAAGATAACTTCGGGTTTTTTTTTTTTTTTTTTAATTGCTAGTCAAATTGGATTGGAATCAAGCCAAAAAAAAGGGGTTTTTCATTTCATGATAACTTCGGGGTTGTTCATTTTTGGCGAATTGCTATCTAATTCGATTGGAATCAAGCCAAAAAAAAGGGGTTTTTCATTTCATGATAACTTCGGGTTTGTTCATTTTTAGCGAATTGCTAGTCTAAATCGATTGGAATCGAGCAAGTGAAAAGTGGCTTTTGATTTCATTATAAATTTGGGTTTGTTCGTTTTTTGAGAATTACTAGTCTAATTCTATTGGAATTGAGCAAAAAAAAAATTATTTTTCATTTCATGATAACTTCGGGTTTGTTCATTTTTAGCGAATTGCTAGTCTAAATCGATTGGAATCAAGCCAATGAAAAGTGACTCTTTATTTCATAATAACTTCGGGTTTGTTCTTTTTTGGAGAATTGTTAGTCTAATTCGATTGGAATCGAGCCAATGAAAAGGGGCTTTTTATTTTAAGATAACTTCGCGTTTCTTTGTTTTTTGTGAATTGCTAATCAAATTCGATTGGAATCAAGCCAAAAAAAAGTGGTTTTTCATTTCATGATAACTTTGGGTTTGTTCATTTTTAGCGAATTGCTAGTCTAAATCGATTGGAATGGAGCCAATGAAAAGTGGCTTTTGATTTCATGATAACTTTGGGTTTGTTCATTTTTAGCGAATTGCTAGTCTAAATCGATTGGAATGGAGCCAATGAAAAGTGGCTTTTGATTTCATTATAAATTTGGGTTTGTTCATTTTTTGAGAATTACTAGTCTAATTCTATTGGAATCGAGCCAATGAAAAATTATTTTTCATTTCATGATAACTTCGGGTTTGTTCGTTTTTGGTGAATTGCTAGTCTAAATCGATTGGAATCGAGCAAATGAAAAGTGGCTTTTGACTTCATGACAACTTTGGGTTTGTTCCTTTTTGGAGAATTGCTAGTCTAAATCGATTGGAATCGAGCCAATGAAAAGTGGCTTTTGATTTCATGATAACTTCGGGTTTCGTCACTTTTTGTGTATTGCTAGTATAAATCGATTGGAATCGAGCAAATGAAAAGTGGTTTTTGATTTCATGATAACTTCGAGTTTGTTCATTTTTGGCGAATTGCTAGTCCAATTCGATTGGAATCGAGCAAATGAAATGTGGCTTTTGACTTCACGATAACTTCTGGTTTATTCGTTCTTGGCGAATTGCTAGTCTAAATCGATTGGAATCGAGCAAATGAAAAGTTACTTTTGATTTCATGATAATTTCGGGTTTGTTCATTTTTGGTGAATTGCTAGACTAATTCGATTGGAATCGAGCTAATAAAATGTGGTTTTTCATTTTGATGATAACTTCGGGTTTGTTGGTTTTTGGAGAATTGCTAATATAAATTGATTGGAATCGAGCCAATGAAAAGTGGCTTTTGATTTCATGATAACTTTGGTTTTGTTCGTTTTTGACGGATTGCTAGTCTAATTCGATTGGAATCCAGCAAAAAAAAAATTGGTTTTCCATTTCATGATAACTTCGGGTTTGTTCATTTTTGGCGAATTGCAAGTCTAAATCGATTGGAAGAAAAGTGGATTTTGATTTCATGTTAACTTCGGGTTTGTTCATTTTTGGTGAATTGCTAGTCTAATTCAATTGGAATCGAGCCAATGAAAAGTGGTTTTTCATTTTGATGATAACTTCGGGTTGGTTCGTTTTTGGCGAATTGCTAGTCTAAATCGATTGGAATCAAGCCAATGAAAAGTGAATTTTTATTTCATGATAACTTCGGGTTTGTTCGTTTTTGGCGACTTGCTAGTCTAAATAGATTGGAATCGAGCTAATGAAAAGGGGCTTTTGATTTTAAGATAACTTTGGGTTTCTTTGTTTTTTGCGAATTGCTAGTCAAATTGGATTGGAATCAAGCCAAAAAAAAGTGGTTTTTTATTTCATGATAACTTTGGGTTTGTTCATTTTTGGCGAATTGCAAGTCTAAATCGATTGGAATGGAGCCAATGAAAAGTGGCTTTTGATTTCATTATAAATTTGGGTTTGTTCGTTTTTTGAGAATTACTAGTCTAATTCTATTGGAATCGAGCCAATGAAAAATTATTTTTCATTTCATCATAACTTCGGGTTTGTTCGTTTTTGGCGACTTGCTAGTCTAAATAGATTCTAATCGAGCCAATGAAAAGGGGCTTTTTATTTTAAGATAACTTCGCGTTTCTTTGTTTTTTGTGAAATGCTAGTCAAATTCGATTGGAATCAAGCCAAAAAAAAGCGGTTTTTCATTTCATGATAACTTTGGGTTTGTTCATTTTTAGCGAATTGCTAGTCTAAATCGATTGGAATCGAGCCAATGAAAAGTGGCTTTTGATTTCATTATAAATTTGGGTTTGTTCGTTTTTTGAGAATTACTAGTCTAATTCTATTGGAATCGAGCCAATGAAAAATTATTTTTCATTTCATCATAACTTCGGGTTTGTTCGTTTTTGGCGACTTGCTAGTCTAAATAGATTCTAATCGAGCCAATGAAAAGGGGCTTTTTATTTTAAGATAACTTCGCGTTTCTTTGTTTTTTGTGAAATGCTAGTCAAATTCGATTGGAATCAAGCCAAAAAAAAGCGGTTTTTCATTTCATGATAACTTTGGGTTTGTTCATTTTTAGCGAATTGCTAGTCTAAATCGATTGGAATCGAGCCAATGAAAAGTGGCTTTTGATTTCATTATAAATTTGGGTTTGTTCGTTTTTTGAGAATTACTAGTCTAATTCTATTGGAATCGAGCCAATGAAAAATTATTTTTCATTTCATCATAACTTCGGGTTTGTTCGTTTTTGGCGACTTGCTAGTCTAAATAGATTCTAATCGAGCCAATGAAAAGGGGCTTTTTATTTTAAGATAACTTCGCGTTTCTTTGTTTTTTGTGAATTGCTAGTCAAATTCGATTGGAATCAAGCCAAAAAAAAGCGGTTTTTCATTTCATGATAACTTTGGGTTTGTTCATTTTTAGCGAATTGCTAGTCTAAATCGATTGGAATGGAGCCAATGAAAAGTGGCTTTTGATTTCACTATAAATTTGGGTTTGTTCGTTTTTTGAGAATTACTAGTCTAATTCTATTGGAATCGAGCCAATGAAAAATTATTTTTCATTTCATGATAACTTCGGGTTTGTTCGTTTTTGGTGAATTGCTAGTCTAAATCGATTGGAATCGAGCAAATAAAAAGTGGCTTTTGACTTCATGATAACTTCGGGTTTGCTCCTTTTTGGAGAATTGCTAGTCTAAATCGATTGGAATCGAGCCAATGAAAAGTGGCTTTTGATTTCATGATAACTTCGGGTTTCGTCACTTGTTGTGTATTGCTAGTATAAATCGATTGGAATCGAGCAAATGAAAAGTGGTTTTTGATTTCATGATAACTTCGAGTTTGTTCATTTTTGGCGAATTGCTAGTCCAATTCGATTGGAATCGAGCAAATGAAATGTGGCTTTTGACTTCACGATAACTTCTGGTTTATTCGTTCTTGGCGAATTGCTAGCCTAAATCGATTGGAATCGAGCCAATGAAAAGTTACTTTTGATTTCATGATAATTTCGGGTTTGTTCATTTTTGGTGAATTGCTAGACTAATTCGATCGGAATCGAGCTAATAAAAAGTGGTTTTTCATTTTGATGATAACTTCGGGTTTGTTGGTTTTTGGAGAATTGCTAGTATAAATTGATTGGAATCGAGCCAATGAAAAGTGGCTTTTGATTTCATGATAACTTCGGGTTTGTTCATTTTTGGTGAATTGCTAGACTAATTCGATCGGAATCGAGCCAATGAAAAGTGGTTTTTGATTTCATGATAACTTCGAGTTTGTTCATTTTTGGCGAATTGCTAGTCCAATTCGATTGGAATCGAGCAAATGAAATGTGGCTTTTGACTTCACGATAACTTCTGGTTTATTCGTTCTTGGCGAATTGCTAGCCTAAATCGATTGGAATCGAGCCAATGAAAAGTGGCTTTTGATTTCATTATAAATTTGGGTTTGTTCGTTTTTTGAGAATTACTAGTCTAATTCTATTGGAATCGAGCCAATGAAAAATTATTTTTCATTTCATCATAACTTCGGGTTTGTTCGTTTTTGGTGAATTGCTAGTCTAAATCGATTGGAATCGAGCAAATGAAAAGTGGCTTTTGACTTCATGATAACTTCGGGTTTGTTCCTTTTTGGAGAATTGCTAGTCTAAATCGATTGGAATCGAGCAAATGAAAAGTGGTTTTTGATTTCATGATAACTTCGGGCTGTTCATTTTTGGCGAATTGCTTGTCCAATTCGATTGGAATCGAGCAAATGAAATGTGGCTTTTGACTTCACGATAACTTCTGGTTTGTTCGTTCTTGGCGAATTGCTAGTCTAAATCGATTGGAATCGAGCCAATGAAAAGTGGCTTTTGATTTCATGATAACTTTGGTTTTGTTCGTTTTTGACGAATTGCTAGTCTAATTCGATTGGAATCGAGCCAATGAAAAGTTACTTTTGATTTCATGATAATTTCGGGTTTGTTCATTTTTGGCGAATTGCTAGACTAATTCGATTGGAATCGAGCTAATAAAAAGTTGTTTTTCATTTTGATGATAACTTCGAGTTTGTTGGTTTTTGGAGAATTGCTAGTATAAATTGATTGGAATCGAGCCAATGAAAAGTGGCTTTTGATTTCATGATAACTTTGGTTTTGTTCGTTTTTGACGAATTGCTAGTCTAATTCGATTGGAATCAAGCAAAAAAAAATTGTGTTTTCATTTCATGATAACTTCGGGTTTGTTCATTTTTGGCGAATTGCAAGTCTAAATCGATTGGAAGAAAAGTGGATTTTGATTTCTTATTAACTTCGGGTTTGTTCGTTTTTGGCGAATTGCTAGTCTAATTCGATTGGAATTGAGCCAAAGAAAAGTGGTTTTTCATTTCATGATAAATTCGGGTTTGTTCGTTTTCGGCGAATTGCTAGTGTAAATCGATTGGAATTGAGCAAATGAAAAGTGGCTTTTTATTTCATGACAACTTCGGGTTTGTTCAATTTTGGCGAATTGCATGTCTAATTTGATTGGAATCGAGCCAAAGATAAGTGGTTTTTCAATTCATGATAACTTCGGGTTTGTACATTTTTGGCGAATTGCTAGTCGAAATAGATTGGAATCGAGCTAATGAAAAGATGATTTTGATTTCATAATAACTGCGGGTTCGTTCGGTTTTGGCGAATTGCTAGTCTAATTCGATTGGAATCAAGCCAATGAAAAGAGGATTTTCAATTCATGATAACTTCGGGTTTGTACATTTTCGGCGAATTGCTAGTCGAAATAGATTGGAATCGAGCTAATGAAAAGATGATTTTGATTTCATAATAACTTCGGGTTCGTTCATTTTTGGCGAATTGTTAGTCTAATTTGATTGGAATCAAGCCAATGAAAAGAGGTTTTTCATTTCATGATAACTTCGAGTTTGTTCGTTTTTGGCGAATTGCTTATGCAATTCGATTGGAATTGAGGGAATGAAAACTGGCTTTTGATTTCATGATAACATCGGGTTTGTTCGTTTTTGGCAAATTGCTAGTCTAATTCGGTTGGAATTGAGCCAAAGAAAAGTGGTTTTACATTTCATGATAACTTCATGTTTGTTCGTTTTTGGCGAATTGCTAGTCCAATTCGACTGGAATCGTGACAATGAAAGGTGGCTTTTGATTTCAGTATAACCTCGAGTTTGTTCATTTTTGGTGAATTTCTAGTCTAAATCGATTGGAATTGTGCAAGTGAAAAGTGGCTTTTGATTTCATGATAACTTCGGTTTATTCATTTTTGGCGAATTGCTATCTAATTCGAATGGAATCGAGCTAATGAAAAGATGATTTTGATTTTATGATAACTATGGGTTTGTTCGTTTTTGGCGAATTGCCAGTCTAATTCGATGGGAATCAAGCCAATGAAAAGAGGTTTTTCATTTCTTGATGACTTCGGGTTTGTTCGTTTTTAGCGAATTGCTTGTCCAATTCGATTGGAATCGAGCCAATGAATAGTGGCTTTTGATTTCATGATAACTTCGAGTTGGTTCGTTTTTGGCAAATTGCTAGTCTAATTCGATGGGAATCGAGCCAATGAAAAGTGGTTTTTCATTTCATGATAACTTCGGGTCTATTCATTTTTGGCGAATTGCTAGTCTAATTTTATTTGAATTGAGCCAATGAAAAGTGGCTTTTGATTTCATGATAACTTTGGGATAGTTCGTGTTTGGCGAATCGGTAATCTAATTCGATTGTAATCGAGCCAGAGAACAATGGTTTTTCATTTCATGATAACTTCGAATTTGTTCCTTTTTGGCGAATTGCTTGTCTAAATCGATTGGAATCGAACTAATGAAAAGTTGATTTTGATTTCATGATAACTTCGGGTTTGTTCGTTTTTGGTGAATTGCTAATCTAATTCGTTTGGAATACAGTCAATGAAAAGTGGTGTTTCATTTCATGATAACTTCAGGTTTGTACGTTTTTTGCAAATTGCTAGTCCAATTCGATTGGAATCGATAAGTGAAAAGTGGATTTTGATTTAATGATAATTCGGTTTGTTCATTTTTGGCGAATTGCATGTCTAATTCGATTCGAATCGAGCCAAAGAAAAGTGGTTTTTCAATTCATGATAACTTCGGGTTTGTTCATTTTTGGCGAATTGCTAGTCTAATTCGATTTGAATCGAGCCAATGAAAAGTGGCTTTTGATTTCATGATAACTTTGGGTTAGTTCGTTTTTGGCGAATCGGTAGTCTAATTTGATTGTAATCGAGCTAGAGAACAATGGTTTTTCATTTTATGATAACTTCGAATTTGCTCCTTTTTGGCGAATTGCAAGTCTAAATCGATTGGAATCGAGCTAATGAAAAGTTGATTTTGATTTTATGATAACTTCGGGTTTGTTCGTTTTTGGCAAATTGCTAGTCTAATTCGTTTGGAATCGAGTCGATGAAAAGTTGTTTTTCATTTCATGATAACTTTGGGTTTGTACGTTTTTGGCAAATTGCTAGTCCAATTCGATTGGAATCGATAAGTGAAAAGTGGATTTTGATTTCATGATAACTACGGTTTGTTCATTTTTGGCGAATGACGAACTAATTCGATTGTAATCGAGCCAATGAAAAGTGGCTTTTGATTTCATGATAACTTCAGGTATGTTCATTTTTGGCGAATTGCTAGTCTAAATCGATTGGAATCGTGCAAGTGAAAAGTTACTTTTGATTTCATGATAACTTCGAGTTTGTTCGTTTTTTGCAAATTGCTAGTCTAATTCGATTGGAATCGAGCCAATGTAAAGTGGCTTTTGATTTCATGGTAACTTCAGGATTGTTCGTCTTCGAAGAATTGCTAGTCTAAATTGATTGGAATTGAGCCAACGAAAAGTGGCTTTTCATTTCATGGTAGCTTCAGGTTTGTTCATTTTTGGTGAATTACGAGTCTAATTCGATTGGAATTGAGCCAAGGAAAAGTAGTTTTTCATTTCATGATAACTTCTGGATTTTTTGTTTTTGGTGAATTGCTAGTCCAATTCGAATGGAATCGAGCAAATGAAAAGTAGCTTTTGATTTCATGATAACTTCGGGTTTGTTCATTTTTGTCGAATTGCATGTCTAATACGATTGGAATCGAGCCAAAGAAAAGTGGTTTTTCAATTCATGATAACTTCGGGTTTGTACGTTTTTGGCGAATTGCTAGTCGAAGTCGTTTGGAATCGAGCTAATGAAAAGATGATTTTGATTTCATGATAACTTCGGGTTTGTTCTTTTTTGGCGAATTGCTAGTCTAATTCGACTGGAATCAAGCCAATGAAAGAGGTTTTTCATTTCATGATAACTTTGGGTTTGTTCGGTTTTGGCGAATTGCTAGTCCAATTCGATTGGAATCGAGCCAACGAAAAGTGGCTTTTTATTTCATGATAACTTCAGGTTTGTTCATATTTGGCAAATTGCTAGTCTAATTCGATTGGAATCGAACCAATGAAAAGTGGTTTTTCATTTTATGATAACTTCGGGTTTGTTCCTTTTTGGCGAATTGCTAGTTCAATTCGATTTGAATCCAGCCAATGAAAAGTGGCTTTTGATTTCATGATAACTTTGGGTTAGTTCGTTTTTGGCGAATCGGTAGTCTAATTAGATTGTAATCGAGCCAAAGAACAATGGTTTTTCATTTCATGATAACTTCGAATTTGTTCCTTTTTGGCGAATTGCTAGTCTAAATCGATTGGAATCGAGCTAATGAAAAGTTGATTTTGATTTCATGATAATTTCGGGTTTGTTCATTTTAGGCTAATTGCTAGTCTAATTCATTTGGAATCAAGTCATTGAAAAGTGGTTTTTCATTTAATGATAACTACGGGTTTGTACGTTTTTGGCAAATTGCTAGTCCAATTCGATTGGAATCGATAAGTGAAAAGTGGATTTTGATTTCATGATAACTTTGGTTTGTTCATTTTTGGCGAATTGCGATCTAATTCGATTGGAATCGAGCTAACAAAAAGTGGCTTTTGATTTCATGATAACTTCGGGTTTGTTTGTTTTTGGTGAATTGCTAGTCTAAATTGAATGGAATTGAGCCAACGAAAAGTGGCTTTTCATTTCATGATAGCTTCAAGTTTGTTCATTTTTGGCGGAATACAAGTCTAATTCGATTGGAATTGAGGCAAAGAAAAGTGGTTTTTCATTTCATGATAACATCGTGGTTGTTCATTTTTGGCGAATTGCCAGTCTAAATCGATTGGAATCAAGCCAATGAAAGGTGGCTTTTGATTTCATGATAACTTCAGGTTTGTTCATTTTCGACGACTTGCTAGTCTAACTCGATTGGAATCGAGCCAATGAAAGGTGGATTTTCATTTCATCATAACTTCGAGTTTGTTCGTTTTGGGCGAATTGCTTGTCCAATTCGATTTGAATCGAGCCCATCAAAAGTAGCTTTTGATTTCATGATAACTTTAGGCTAGTTCATTTTTGGCGAATCGGTAGTCTAAATCTATTGTAATAGAGCCAGAGAATAGTGGTTTTTCATTTCATGATAACTTCAAATTTGTTCCTTTTTGGCAATTGGTAGTCTAAATCGATTGGAATCGAGCTAATGAAAAGTTGATTTTGATTTCATGATAACATCGGGCTTGTTCTTTTTGGTGAATTGCTAAGCTAATTCGATTGGAATCGAGCCAAAGAAAAGTGGTTTTTCATTTCATGATAACTTCGGGTTTGTTTATTTTTGGCGAATTTCTAGTCTAAATCGATTGGAATCGTGCAAGTGAAAAGTTGCTTTTGATTTCATGATAACTTCGAGTTTGTTCGTTTTTGGCGAATTACTAGTCTAATTCGATTGGAATCGAGCCAATGAAAAGTGGCTTTTGATTTCATGATAACTTCGGGTTTGTTCATTTTTGGCGAATTGCTAGTCTAATTCGATTGGAATCGAGCCAATGAAAAGTGGCTTTTGATTTCATGATAACTTCGGGTTTGTTCATTTTTGGCGAATTGCTAGTCTAAATTGAGTGGAATTGAGCCAACAAAAAGTGGCCTTTCATTTCATGATAACTTCAGGTTTGTTCGTTTTTAACGAATTACAAGTATAATTCGATTGGAATTGAGCCAAAGAAAAATGGTTTTTCATTTCATGATAACTTCAAGTTTGTTCGTTTTTGGCGAATTCCTAGTCTAAATCGATTGGAATCGAGCCAATGAAAAGTGGCTTTTGATTTCATGATAACTTTAGGTTTGTTCATTTTTGGCGAATTGCATGTCTAATTCGAATGGAATCGAGCCAAAGAAAAGTGGTTTTTCAATTCATGATAACTTCGGGTTTGTACGTTTTTGACGAATTGCTAGTCGAAGCCGATTGTAATCGAGCAATTGAAAAGATGATTTAGATTTCCTGATAACTACGGGTTTGTTCATTTTTGGCGAATTGCTAGTCTAATTCGATTGGAATCAAGCCAATGAAAAGAGGTTTTTCATTTCATAATAACTTCGGGTTTGTTCGTTTTTGATGAATTGCTAGTCCAATTCGATTGGAATCAAGCCAATGAAAAGTGGCTTTTGATTTCTTGATAACTTCGGGTTTGTTTGTTTTTGGCAAATTGCTCGTCTAATTCGATGGGAATGGAGCCAATGAATAGTGGTTTTTCATTTCATGATAACTTTGGGTTTGTTTGTTTTTGGCTAATTCCTAGTCTAATTCGATTCGAATCGAGCCAATGAAAAGTGGCTTTTGATTTCATGATAACTTTGGGTTAGTTCATTTTTGGGGAATCGGTAGTCTAATTCAATTGTAATCGAGCCAGAGAACAGTGGTTTGTCATTTCATGATAACTTCGAATTTGTTCCTTTTTGGCGAATTGCTAGTCTAAATTGATTGGAATCGAGCTAATGAAAAGTTGATTTTGATTGCATGATAACTTCAGGTTTGTTCGTTTTTGGCGAATTGCTAGTCTAATTCGTTTGGAATACAATCAATGAAAAGTGGTTCTTCATTTCTTGATAACTTCAAGTTTGTACGTTTTTGGCAAATTGCTAGCCCAATTCGATTGGAATAGAAAAGTGAAAAGTGGATTTTGATTTCATGATAACTTCGATTTGTTCGTTTTTGGCGAATTGCGATCTAGTTCGATTGGAATCGAGCCAGTGAAAAGTGGCTTCTGATCTCATGATAACTTCGGGTTTGCTCATTTTTGGTGAATTGCTAGACTAAATCGATTGGAATCGTGCAAGTGAAAAATTGCTTTTGATTTTATGATAACTTCGGGTTTTTTCATTTTTGGCGAACTGCTAGTCTAATCCGATTGGTATCGAGCCAATGAAATGAGGTTTTTCATTTCATGATAACTTCAGTTTTTTTCGTTTTCGGCGAATTGCTAGTATAATTCGATTGGAATCGAGCCAATGAAAAGTGGCTTTTGATTTCATGATAACTTTGGGTTTGTTCATTTTTAGCGAATTGCTAGTCTAATTCGATTGGAATCGAGCCAATGAAAAGTGGCTTTTGATTTCATGATAACTTTGGGTTTGTTCATTTTTAGCGAATTGCTAGTCTAAATTGATTGGAATTGAGCCAACGAAAAGTGGCTTTTCATTTCATGATAACTTCAGGTTTGTTCATTTTTGGCGAATTACAAGTCCAATTCGATTCGAATTGAGCCAAAGAAAAGTGATTTTTCATTTCATGATAACCTCAGTATTCTTCGTTTTTGGTGAATTGCTAGTCCAATTTGAATGGAATCGAGCTAATGAAAAGTAGCTTTTGATTTCATGATAACTTCGGGTTTGTTCGTTTTTGGCGATTTGCTAGTCTAAATTGATTGGAATTGAGCCAACGAAAAGTGGCTTTTCATTTCATGATAACTTCAGGTTTGTTCATTTTAGGCGAATTACAAGTCCAATTCGATTTGAATTGAGCCAAAGAAAAGTGATTTTTCATTTCATGATAACTTCGGGATTCTTCATTTTTGGTGAATTGCTAGTCCAATTTGAATGGAATCGAGCTAATGAAAAGTAGCTTTTGATTTCATGATAAGTTCGGGTTTGTTCGTTTTTGGCGATTTGCTAGTCTAAATTGATTGGAAGTGAGCCAACGAAAAGTGGCTTTTCATTTCGTGATAACTTCAGGTTTGTTTATTTTTGGTGAATCGCTAGTCCAATTCGACTGGAATGTGCCAATGAAAGGTGGCTTTTGATTTCAGGATAACTTCGAGTTTGTTCATTTTTGGCGAATTTTTAGTCTAATTCGATTGGAATCGTGCAAGTGAAAAGTGGCTTTTGATTTTATGATAACTTTGGTTTTTTCGTTTTTGGTGAATCGCTAGTCTAATTCGATTGGTATCGAGCCAATGAAATGAGGTTTTGATAACTTAGGTTTTGTTCCTTTTTGGCGAATTGCTAGTATAATTCGATTGGAATCGAGCCAATGAAAAGTGGCTTTTGATTTCATAATAACTTTGGGTTTGTTCATTTTTGGCGAATTGCTAGTCTAAATTAATTGGAATTGAGCCAACGAAAAGTGGCTTTTCAATTCATGATAACTTCAAGTTTGTTCATTTTTGGCAAATTACGAGTCTAATTCGATTGGAATTGAGCTAAATAAAAGTGGTTTTTCATTCCATGATAACTTCTGCATTTTTCGTTTTTGGTGAATTGCTAGTCCAATTCGAATGGAATCGAGCCAATGAAAAGTAGCTTTTGATTTCATGATAACTTCGGGTTTGTTCATTTATGGGTATTTCCTAGTCTAAATTGATTGGAATTGAGCCAAAGAAAAGTGGCTTTTCATTTCATGATAACTTCAGGGTGGTTCATTTTTGGCGAATTACAAGTCTAATTCGGTTGGAATGGAGCCAAAGAAAAGTGGTTTCTCATATCAAGATAACTTCGGGTTTGTTCGTTTTTGGCGAATTCCTAGTCTGAATCAATTGGAATCGAGCCAATGAAAAGCAGCTTTTGATTTCAAGATAACTTCATGTTTGTTCATTTTTGGCTAATTGCATGTCTAATTCGATTGGAATTGAGCCAAAGAAAAGTGATTTTTCAATTCATGATAACTTCGGGTTCGTACGTTTTTGCGAATTGCTAGTCGAAATCGATTGGAATCGAGCTATTGAAAAGATGATTTTGATTTCATGATAACTTCGGGTTTGTTTATTTTTGGCGAATTGCAAGTCTAATTCGATTGGAATTGAGCCAAAGAAAAGTGGTTTTTCATTTCATGATAAATTCGGGTTTGTTCTTTTTGGCGAATTGCTAGTGTAAATCGATTGGAATCGAGCCAATGAAAAGTGGCTTTTGATTTCATGATAACTTCAGGTTTGTTCATTTTTGGCGAATTGCATGTCTAATTCGATTGGAATCGAGCCAAAGAAAAGTGGTTTTTCAATTCATGATAACTTCGGCTTTGTACGTTTTTGGCGAATTGCTAGTCGAAATCGATTGGAATCGAGCTAATGAAAAGATGATTTTTATTTCATGATAACTTTGGGTTTGTTCGTTTTTGGCGAATTGCTAGTCTAATTCGATTGGAATCAAGCCAATGAAAAGAGGTTTTTCATTTCGTGATAACTTCGGGTTTATTCGTTTTTGGCGAATTGCTTGTGCAATTCAATTGGAATCGAGCCAATGAAAAGTGGCTTTTGATTACATGATAACATCGGGTTTGTTCGTTTTTTGCGAATTGCTTGTCTAATTCGATTGGAATCGAGCCAAAAAAAAGTGGTTTGCCATTTCATGATAACTTCATGTTTGTTCATTTTTGGCGAATTGGAAGTCTAATTCGGTTGGAATCGAGCCAAAGAAAATTGGTTTTTCATTTCATGATAAGTTCGGGTTTGTTTGTTTTTGGCAAATTGCTAGTTTTATTAGATTGGAATCGAGCCAATGAAAAATTATTTTACATTTCATGATAACTTCGGGTTGGTTCATTTTTGGCGAATCGCTAGTCCAATTCGACTGGAATGTGCCTATGAAAGGTGGCTTTCGATTTCAGGATAACTTCGAGTTTGTTCATTTTTGGCGAATTTTTAGTCTAATTCGATTGGAATCGTGCAAGTGAAAAGTGGCTTTTGATTTCATGATAACTTCGGTTTATTCGTTTTTGGCGAATTGCGATCTAATTCGATTGGAATAGAGCCAATTAAAAGTTGTTTTTCATTTTTAGCGAATTGCTAGTCTAAATCAATCGGAATCGTGGAAGTGAAAAGTTGCTTTTAATTTTATGATAACTTCGGGCTTTCCATTTTTGGCGAATTGCTATTCTAATTCGATTGGTATCGAGCCAATGAAATGAGGTTTTCATAACTTCGGTTTTGTTCCTTTTTGGCGAATTGCGAGTATAATTCGATTGGAATGGAGCCAATGAAAAGTGGCTTTTGATTTCATAATAACTTTGGGTTTGTTCGTTTTTGGCGAATTGCTAGTCTAAATTAATTGGAATTGAGCCAACGAAAAGTGGCTTTTCAATTCATGATAACTTCAAGTTTGTTCATTTTTGGCGAATTACGAGTCTAATTCGATTGGAATTGAGCTAAATAAAAGTGGTTTTTCATTCCATGATAACTTCTGGATTTTTCCTTTTTGGCGAATTCCTAGTCTGAATCGATTGGAATCGAGCCAATGAAAAGCAGCTTCTGATTTCATGATAACTTCAGGTTTGTTCATTTTTGGCTAATTGCATGTCTAATTCGATTGGAATCGAGCCAAAGAAAAGTGGTTTTTCAATTCATGATAACTTTGGGTTCGTACGTTTTTGGCGAATTGCTAGTCTAATTCGATTGGAATTGAGCCAAAGAAAAGTGGTTTTTCATTTCATGATAAATTCGGGTTTGTTCATTTTTGGCGAATTGCTAGAGTAAATCGGTTGGAATCGAGTCAATGAAAAGTGGCTTTTGATTTCATGATAACTTCAGGTTTGTTCATTTTTGGCGAATTGCATGTCTAATTCAATTGGAATCGAGCTAAAGAAAAGTGGTTTTTCAATTCATGATAACTTCGGGTTTGTACGTTTTTGGCGAATTGCTAGTCGAAATCGATTGTAATAAAGATAATGAAAAGATGATTTTGATTTCATGATAACTTCGGGTTTGTTCCTTTTTTGGCGAAGTGATAGTCTAATTCGATTGGAATCAAGCCAATGAAAAGAGGTTTTTCATTTCATGATAACTTTGGGTGTGTTCGTTTTTGGCGAATTGCTTATGCAATTCGATTGGAATCGAGCCAACGAAAAGTAGCTTTTGATTTCATGATGACATCGGGTTTGTTCATTTTTCGCAAATTGCTAGTCTAATTCGATTGGAATCGAGCAAAAGAAAAGTGGTTTTTCAATTCATGATAACTTCGGGTTTGTACATTTTTGGCGAATTACTAGTCGAAATCGATTGGAATAGGGCTAATGAAAAGATGATTTTGATTTCATGATAACTTCGGGTTTGTTCATTTTTTTGCGAATTGCTAGTCTAATTCGATTGGAATCAAGCCAATGAAAAGAGGTTTTTCATTTCATGATAACTTCAGGTTTGTTCATTTTTGGCAAATTTCTTGTGCAATTCGATTGGAATTGAGCCAATGAAAAGTGGCTTTTGATTTCATGATAACATCATGTTTGTTCGTTTTTGGCAAATTGCTAGTCTAATTTGATTGGAATCGAGCCAAAGTAAAGTGGTTTTTACATTTCATGATAACTTCATGTTTGTTCGTTTTTGGCGAATTGGAAGTCTAATTCGAGTGGAATCGAGCCAAAGAAAATTGGTTTTTCATTTCATGATAAGTTCGGGTTTGTTCGTTTTTGGCGAATTGCTAGTCCAAATCGATTGGAATCGAGCTAATGAAAAGATGATTTTGATTTCATGATAACTTCAGGTTTGTTCGTTTTTGGCGAATTGCTAGTTTTATTCGATTGGAATCTAGCCAATGAAAAGTGGTTTTTCATTTCATGATAACTTCGGGTTTGTTCATTTTTGACGAATCGCTTGTCCAATTCGATTGGAATTGTGCCAATGAAAGGTGGCTTTTGATTTCAGGATAACTTTGAGTTTGTTCATTTTTGGCGAATTTCTAGTCTAAATCGATTAGAATCGTGCAAGTGAAAAGTGGCTTTTGATTTCATGATAACTTCGATTTATTCATTTTTGGTGAATTGCTATCTAATTCGATTGGAATCGAGCTAATGAAAAGATGATTTTGATTTCATGATAACTACGGGTTTGTTCGTTTTTGGCGAATTGCTAGTCTAATTCGATTGGAATCAAGCCAATGCAAAGAGGTTTTTCATTTCACGATAACTTCGGGTTTATTCGTTTTTAGCGAATTGCTAGTCCAATTCGATTGGAATTGAGCCAATGAAAAGTGGCTTTTGATTTCATTATAACTTCAGGTTTGTTCGCTTTTGCAAATTGCTAGTCTAATTCGATGGGAATCGAGCCAATGAAAAGTGGTTTTTCATTTCATGATAACTTCAGGTTTGTTCGTTTTTGGCGAATTGCTAGTCTAATTCGATTTGAATCGATCTAATGAAAAGTGGCTTTTGATTTCATGATAACTTTGGGTTAGTTCGTTTTTGGCGAATCGGTAGTCTAATTCGATTGTAATCGAGCCAGAGAACAATGGTTTTTCATTTCAGGATAACTTCGAATTTGTTCCTTTTTGGCGAATTGCTAGTCTAAATCGATTAGAATCGAGCTAATGAAAAGTTGATTTTTATTTCATGATAACTTCGGGTTTGTTCGTTTTTGGCAAATTGCTAATCTAATTCGTTTGGAATACAGTCAATGAAAAGTGGTTTTTCATTTCATTATAACTTCAGGTTTGTAAGTTTTTGGCAAATTGCTAGTCCAATTCGATTGGAATCGATAAGTGAAAAGTGGATTTTGATTTCATGATAACTTCGGTTTGTTCATTTTTGGCGAATTGCGATCTAATTCGACTGGAATCGGGCCAATGAAAAGTGGCTTTTGATTTTATGATAACTTCGGGTTTGCTCATTTTTGTCGAATTGCTAGTCTAAATCGATTGGAATCGTGCAAGTGAAAAGTTGCTTTTGATTTTATGATAACTTCGGGTTTGTTCATTTTTGGCGAATCGCTAGTCTAATTCGATTGGTATCGAGCCAATGAAATGAGGTTTTGATAACTTCGATTTTGTTCATTTTTGGCGAATTGCTAGTCTAATTCGATTGGAATCAAGCCAATGAAAAGAGGTTTTTCGTTTCCTGATAACTTTGGGTTTGTACGTTTTTGGCGAATTGCTTGTGGAATTCGATTGGAATCGAGCCAACGAAAAGTGGCTTTTGATTTCATGATAACATCGGGTTTGTTCGTTTTTTGGCAAATTGCTAGTCTAATTCGATTGGAATCGAGCCAAAGAAAAGTGGTTTGCCATTTCATGATAACTTCATGTTTGTTCGTTTTTTGGCGAATTGGAAGTCTAATTTGATTGGAATCGAGCCAAAGAAAATTGGTTTTTCATTTCATGATAAGTTCGGGTTTGTTTGTTTTTGGCAAATTGCTAGTTTTATTAGATTGGAATCGAGCCAATGAAAAATTATTTTTCATTTCATGATAACTTCGGGTTTGTTCATTTTTGGCGAATCGCTAGTCCAATTCGACTGGAATGTGCCAATGAAAGGTGGCTTTCGATTTCAGGATAGCTTCGAGTTTGTTCATTTTTGGCGAATTTTTAGTCTAATTCGATTGGAATCGTGCAAGTGAAAAGTGGCTTTTGATTTCATGATAACTTCGGTTTATTCGTTTTTGGCGAATTGCGATCTAATTCAATTGGAATCGAGCCAATTAAAAGTTGTTTTTCATTTTTAGCGAATTGCTAGTCTAAATCAATCGGAATCGTGGAAGTGAAAAGTTGCTTTTAATTTTATGATAACTTCGGGCTTTCCATTTTTGGCGAATTGCTATTCTAATTCGATTGTATCGAGCCAATGAAATGAGGTTTTCATAACTTCGATTTTGTTCCTTTTTGGCGAATTGCTAGTATAATTCGATTGGAATGGAGCCAATGAAAAGTGGCTTTTGATTTCATAATAACTTTGGGTTTGTTCGTTTTTGGCGAATTGCTAGTCTAAATTGATTGGAATTGAGCCAACGAAAAGTGGCTTTTCATTTCATGACAACTTCAGGTTTGTTCATTTTTGGCGAATTACGAGTCTAATTCGATTGGAATTGAGCTAAATAAAAGTGGTTTTTCATTTCATGATAACTTCTGGATTTTTCATTTTTAGTGAATTGCTAGTCCAATTCGAATGGAATCGAGCCAATGAAAAGTAGCTTTTGATTTCATGATAACTTCGGGTTTGTTCGTTTTTGGGGATTTGCTAGTCTAAATTGATTGGAATTGAGCCAACGAAAAGTGCCTTTTCATTTCATGATAACTTCAGGTTTGTTCATTTTTGGCGAATTACAAGTCTAATTCGGTTGGAATTGAGCCAAAGAAAAGTGGTTTTTCATATCATTATAACTTCGGGTTTGTCCGTTTTTGGCGAATTCCTAGTCCGAATCGTTTGGAATCGAGCCAATGAAAAGCAGCTTTTGATTTCATGATAACTTTAGGTTTGTTCATTTTTGGCTAATTGCATGTCTAATTCGATTGGAATCGAGCCAAAGAAAAGTGGTTTTTCAATTCATGATAACTTTGGGTTCGTACGTTTTTGGCGAATTGCTAGTCGAAATCGATTGGAATCGAGCGATTGAAAAGATGATTTTGATTTCATGATAACTTCTGGTTTGTTCGTTTTTGGCGAATTGCTAGTCTAATTCGATTGGAATTGAGCCAAAGAAAAGTGGTTTTTCATTTGATGATAAATTCGGGTTTGTTCGTTTTTGGCGAATTGCTAGTGTAAATCGGTTGGAATCGAGCCAAAGAAAAGTGGCTTTTGATTTCATGATAACTTCAGGTTTGTTCATTTTTGGCGAATTGCATGTCTAATTCGATTGAAATCGAGCTAAAGAAAAGTGGTTTTTCAATTAATGATAACTTCGGGTTTGTACGTTTTTGGCGAATTGCTAGTCGAAATCGATTGTAATCAAGATAGTGAAAAGATGATTTTGATTTCATGATAACTTCGAGTTTGTTTGTTTTTTGGCGAATTGATAGTCTAATTCGATTGGAATCAAGCCAATGAAAAGAGGTTTTTCATTTCATGATAACTTTGGGTTTGTTCGTTTTTAGCAAATTGCTTGTGCAATTCGATTGGAATCGAGCCAACGAAAAGTGGCTTTTGATTTCATGATGACATCGGGTTTGTTAATTTTTGGCAAATTGCTAGTCTAATTCGATTGGAATCGAGCCAAAGAAAAGTGGGTTTTCAATTCATGATAACTTCGGGTTTGTACGATTTTGGCGAATTACTAGTCGAAATCGATTGGAATCGGGCTGATGAAAAGATGATTTTGATTTCATGATAACTTCGGGTTTGTTCATTTTTTGACGAATTGCTAGTCTAATTCGATTGGAATCAAGCCAATGAAAAGAGGTTTTTCATTTCATGATAACTTCGGGTTTGTTCATTTTTAGCGAATTGCTTGTGCAATTCGATTGGAATCGAGCCAATGAAAAGTGGCTTTTGATTTCATGATAACATCGGGTTTGTTCGTTTTTGGCAAATTGCTAGTCTAATTCGATTGGAATCGAGCCAAAGAAAAGTGGTTTTACATTTCAAGATAACTTCATGTTTGTTCGTTTTTGGCGAATTGGAAGTTTAATTCGATTGGAATCGAGCCAAAGAGAATTGGTTTTTCATATCATGATAAGTTCGGGTTTGTTCGTTTTTGGCAAATTGCTAGTCCAAATCGATTGGAATCGAGCTAATGAAAAGATGATTTTGATTTCATGATAACTTCAGGTTTGTTCGTTTTTGGCCAATTGCTAGTTTTATTCGATTGGAATCTAGCCAATGAAAAGTGGTTTTTCATTTCATGATAACTTCGGGTTTGTTCATTTTTGACGAATCGCTAGTCCAATTCGACTGGAATCGTGCCAATGAAAGGTGGCTTTTGATTTCAGGATAACTTCGAGTTTGTTCATTTTTGGCGAATTTCTAGTCTAAATCGATTGGAATCGTGCAAGTGAAAAGTGGCTTTTGATTTCATGATAACTTCGATTTATTCATTTTTGGTGAATTGCTATCTAATTCGATTGGAATCGAGCTAATGAAAAGATGATTTTGATTTCATGATAACTACGGGTTTGTTCATTTTTGGCGAATTGCTAGTCTAATTCGATTGGAATCAAGCCAATGAAAAGAGGTTTTTCATTTCATGATAACTTCGGGTTTATTCCTTTTTAGCGAATTGCTAGTCCAATTCGATTGGAATTGAGCCAATGAAAAGTGGCTTTTGATTTCATGATAACTTCAGGTTTGTTCGTTTTTGCAAATTGCTAGTCTAATTCGATGGGAATCGAGCCAATGAAAAGTGGTTTTTCATCTCATGATAACTTTAGGGTTTGTTCGTTTTTGGCGAATTGCTAGTCTAATTCGATTTGAATCGAGCCAATGAAAAGTGGCTTTTGATTTCATGATAACTTTGGGTTTGTTCATTTTTGGCGAATCGGTAGTCTAATTCGATTGTAATCGAGCCAGAGAACAATGGTTTTTCATTTCACGATAACTTCGAATTTGTTCCTTTTTGGCGAATTGCTAGTCTAAATCGTTTGGGATCGAGCTAATGAAAAGTTGATTTTGATTTCATGATAACTTCCGATTTGTTCGTTTTTTGCGAATTGCTAGTCTAATTCGTTTGGAATACAGTCAATGAAAAGTGTTTTTCATTTCATTATAACTTCGGGTTTGTACGTTTTTGGCAAATTGCTAGTCCAATTCAATTGGAATCGATAAGTGAAAAGTGGATTTTGATTTCATGATAACTTCGGTTTGTTCATTTTTGGCGAATTGCGATCTAATTCGACTGGAATCGGGCCAATGAAAAGTGGCTTTTGATTTCATGATAACTTCGGGTTTGCTCATTTTTGTCGAATTGCTAGTCTAAATCGATTGGAATCGTGCAAGTGAAAAGTTGCTTTTGATTTTTTGATAAGTTCGGGTTTGTTCATTTTTGGCGAATCGCTAGTCTAATTCGATTGGTATCGAGCCAATGAAATGAGGTTGTGATAACTTCGATTTTGTTCATTTTTGGCGAATTGCTGGTATAATTCGATTGGAATCGAGCCAATGAAAAGTGGCTTTTGATTTCATAATAACTTTGGGTTTGTTCGTTTTTGGCGAATTGCTAGTGTAAATTGATTGGAACTGAGCCAACGAAAAGTGGCTTTTCATTTCACGATAACTTCAAGTTTGTTCATTTTTGGCGAATTACGAGTCTAATTCGATTGGAATTGAGCCAACGAAAAGTGGTTTTTCATATCATGATAACTTTTGGATTTTTCGTTTTTGGTGAATTGCTAGTCCAATTTGAATGGAATCGACCCAACAAAAAGTAGCTTTTGATTTCATGATAACTTCGGGTTTGTTCATTTTTGGGAATTTGCTAGTCTAAATTGATTGGAATTGATCCAACGAAAAATGGCTTTTCATTTCATGATAACTTCAGGTTTTTTCATTTTTGGCGAATTACAAGTCTAATTCGATTGGAATTTAGCCAAAGAAAAGTGGTTTTTCATATCATGATAACTTCGGGTTTGTTCGTTTTTAGCGAATTGCTAGTCTAAATCGATTGGAATCGAGCCAATGAAAAGCAGCTTTTGATTTCATGATAACTTCAGGTTTGTTCATTTTTGGCTAATTGCATGTCTAATTCGATTGGAATCGAGCCAAAGAAAAGTGGTTTTTCAATTCATGATAACTTCGGGTTCGTAGGTTTTTGTCGAATTGCTAGTCAAAATCGATTGGAATCGAGCTATTGAAAAGATGATTTTGATTTCATGATAACTTCGAGTTTGTTCGTTTTTGGCGAATTGCTAGTCTAATTCGATTGGAATTGAGCCAAAGAAAAGTGGTTTTTCATTTCATGATAAATTCGGGTTTGTTCATTTTTGGCGAATTGCTAGTTTAAAACGATTGGAATTGAGCCAATGAAAAGTGGCTTTTGATTTCATGATAACTTCAGGTTTGTTCATTTTTGGCGAATTGCTAGTCTAATTAGACTGGAATCAAGCCAATGAATAGAGGTTTTTCATTTCATGATAACTTCGGGTTTGTTCGTTTTTGGCGAATTGCTTGTGCAATTCGATTGGAATCGAGCCAAAGATAAGTGGCTTTTGATTTCATGATAACATCGGGTTTGTTCATTTTTGGCAAATTGCTAGTCTAATTCGATTGGAATCGAGCCAAAGAAAAGTGGTTTTACATTTCATGATAACTTCATGTTTGTTCGTTTTTGGTGAATTGGAAGTCTAATTCGATTGGAATCAAGCCAAAGAAAATTAGTTTTTCATTTCATGATAAGTTTGGGTTCGTTCATTTATGGCGAATTGCTAGCCTAAATCGATTGGAATTGAGCTAATGAAAAGATGATTTTGATTTCATGATAACTTCGGGTTTGTTCGTTTTTGGCAAATTGCTAGTTTTATTCGATTGGAATCGAGCCAATGAAAAGTGGTTTTTCATTTCATGATAACTTCGGGTTTGTTCATTTTTGGCGAATCGCTTGTCCAATTCGACTGGAATCGTGCCAATGAAAGGTGGCTTTTGATTTCAGGATAACTTCTAGTTTGTTCATTTTTAGCAAATTTCTAGTCTAAATCAGTTGGAATCGTGCAAGTGAAAAGTGGCTTTCGATTTCATGATAACTTCGATTTATTCGTTTTTGGCGAATTGCTATCTAATTCGATTGGAATCGAGCCAATGAAAATTGGCTTTTGATTTCATGATAACTTTGGGTTTTTTCATTTTTGACGAATTGCTAGTCTAGTTCGATTGGAATCGAGCAAAAGAAAAGTGTTTTTTCATTTCATGATAACTTCGTGTTTGATCATTTTTGGCGAATTGCTAGTCTAAATCGATTGGAATCGAGCTAATGAAAAGTGGCTTTTGATTTCATGATAACTTCGGGTTTGTTCGTTTTTGGCAAATTGCTAGTCTAATTCGATGGGAATCGAGCCAATGAAAAGTGGTTTTTCATTTCATGATAACTTCGGGTTTGTTCGTTTTTGGCGAATAGCTAGTTTAATTCGATTTGAATCGAGGCAATGAAAAGTGGCTTTTGATTTCATGATAACTTTGGGTTAGTTCATTTTTGGCGATTCGGTAGTCTAATTCGATTGTAATTGAGCCAGAGAACAATGGTTTTTCATTTCCTGATAACTTCGAATTTGTTCCTTTTTGGCGAATCGCTAGTCTAAATCGATTGGAATCGAGCTAATGAAATGTTTATTTTGATTTCATGATAACTTCAGGTTCGTTCATTTTTGGCTAATTGGATGTCTAATTCGATTGGATTCGAGCCAAAGAAAAGTGGTTTTTCAATTCATGATAACTTCGGGTTCGTACGTTTTTTGCGAATTGCTAATTGAAATCGATTGCAATCGAGCTATTGAAAAGATGATTTTGATTTCATGATAACTTTGGGTTTGTTCATTTTTGGCGAATTGCTAGTCTAATTCGATTGGAATTGAGCCAAAGAAAAGTGGTTTTTCATTTCATGATAAATTCGGGTTTGTTCGTTTTTGGCGAATTGCTAGTGTAAATCGATTGGAATCGAGCCAATGAAAAGTGGCTTTTGATTTCATGATAACTTCAGGTTTGTTCATTTTGGTAAATTGCATGTCTAATTCGATTGGAATCGAGCCAAAGAAAAGTGGTTTTTCAATTCATGATAACTTCGGGTTTGTAGGTTTTTGGCGAATTGCTAGTCGAAATCGATTGGAAACGAGCTAATTTAAAGATGATTTTGATTTCATGATAACTTCGGGTTTCTTCGTTTTTGGCAAATTGCTAGTCTAATTTGATTGGAATCAAGCCAATGAAAAGAGGTTTTTCATTTCATGATAACTTCGGGTTTGTTCATTTTTGGCGAATTGCTTGTGCAATTCGATTGGAATCGAGCCAATGAAAAGTGGCTTTTGATTTCATGATAACATCGGTTTTGTTCGTTTTTGGCAAATTGCTAGTCTAATTTGAATGGAATCGAGCCAAAGAAAAGTGGTTTTACATTTCATTATAACTTCATGTTTGTTCATTTTTAGCGAATTGCTAGTCTAAATTGATTGGAATCGTGCTAATGAAAACTTGATTTTGATTTCATGATAACTTCAGGTTTGTTCATTTTTGGCAAATTGCTAGTTTCATTCGATTGGAATCGAGCCAATGAAAAGTTGTTTTTCATTTCATGATAACTTCATGTTTGTTCATTTTTGGCGAATCGCTAGTCCAATTCGACTAGAATCGTGCCAATGAAAGGTGGCTTTTGATTTCAGGATAACTTCGAGTTTGTTCATTTTTGGCAAATTTCTAGTCTAAATCGGTTGGAATCGTGCAAGTGAAAAGTGGCTTTCGATTTCATGATAACTTCAATTTATTCGTTTTTGGCGAATTGCTATCTAATTCGATTGGAATCGAGCCAATGAAAATTGGCTTTTGATTTCATGATAACTTTGGGTTTTTTCATTTTTGACGAATTGCTAGTCTAGTTCGATTGGAATCGAGCAAAAGAAAAGTGTTTTTTCATTTCATGATAACTTCGTGTTTGATCATTTTTGGCGAATTGCTAGTCTAAATCGATTGGAATCGAGCTAATGAAAAGTTGATATTGATTTCATAATAACTTCGAGTTTGTTCATGTTTTGCGACTTGCTAGTCTAATTCGATTGGAATCGAGCCAATGAAAAGTTGTTTTTCATTTCATGATAACTTCGGGTTTGTTCATTTTTGGCGAATTGTGAGTCCAATTCGATTTGAATCGAGCAAATGAAAATTGGCTTTTGATTTCATGATAACTTTGGGTTGGTTCGTTTTTGGTGAATTGCTAGTCAAATTCGATTTTAATCGAGCTAATGAAAAGATGATTTTGATTTCATGATAACTTCAGTTTATTCTTTTTTTACGAATTGCTATGTAATTCGATTGGAATCGAGCCAATGAAAAGTGGCTTTTGATTTCACGATAACTTTGGGTTTCTTCGTTTTTGGCGAATTGCTAGTCTAATTCGATTGGAATTGAGCCAAAGAAAAGTGGTTTTTCATTTCATGATAACTTCGTGTTTGATCATTTTTGGCGAATTGCTAGTCTAAATCGATTGGAATCGAGCTAATGAAAAGATGATTTTGATTTCATAATGACATCGGGTATGTTCATGTTTCGCGAATGGCTAGTCTAATTCGATTGGAATTGAGCCAATGAAAAGAGGTTTTTCATTTCATGATAACTTCGGGTTTGTTCATTTTTGGCGAATTGCATGTCTAATTTGATTGGAATCGGGCCAAAGAAAAGTGGTTTTTCATTTCTTGATAACTTCGTGTTTGATCACTTTTGGCGAATTTCTAGTCTAAATCGATTGGAATCGAGCTAATGAAAAGATGATTTTGATTTCATGATAACTTTGGTTTATTCATTTTTGGGGAATTGCTATCTAATTCGAATGGAATTGAGCCAATGAAAAGTGGCTTTTGATTTCATGGTAACTTCGGGTTTGTTCATTTTTGGTGAATTCCTAGTCTAATTCGATTGGAATCGAGCCAAAGAAAGGTGGTTTTTCATTTTATGATAACTTCGTGTTTGATCATTTTTGGCGAATTTCTAGTCTAAATCAATTGGAATCGAGCTAATGAAAAGTTGATTTTGATTCCATAATAACTTCGAGTTCGTTCGTTTTTGGCGACTTGCTAGTCTAATTCGATTGGAATCGAGCCAATGAAAAGTGGTTTTTCATTTCATGATAACTTTGTGTTTATTCGTTTTTGGCGAATTACTAGTCCAATTCGATTTGAATCGAGGAAATGAAAAGTGGCTTTTGATTTCATGATAACATTGGGTTGGTTCATTTTTGGCGAATTGCTAGTTGAATTCGATTCTAATCGAGCCAAAGAACAGTGGTTTTTCATTTCATGATAACTTTGAATTTGTTCATTTTAGGCGAATTGCTAGTCTAAATCGATTGGAATCGAGCTAATGAAAAGTTGATTTTGATTTCATGATAACTTCAGGTTTGTTCGTTTTTGGCGAATTGCTAGTCTAATTCGTTTGGAATCGAGTCAATAAAAAGTGGTTTTTCATTTCATGATAACTTCGGGTTTGTACATTTTTGGCGAATTCCTAGTCCAATTCGAGTGGAATCGATAAGAGAAAAGTGGATTTCAAACTCATGATAATTTCGGTTTCTTCGTTTTCGGCGAATTGCAGTCTAATTCGATTGTAATCGAGCCAATGAAATGTGGCTTTTGATTTCATGATAACTTCGGGTTTGTTCGTTTTTGAAGAATTGCTAGTCTAATTTGATTGGAATCGAGCCAATGAAAAGTGGTTTTTCATTTCATGATAACTTCGTGTTTGGTCATTTTTGGCAACTACTAGTCTAAATCGATTTGAATCGAGCTAATGAAAAGTGGCTTTTGATTTCATGATAACTTTAGGTTAGTTCATTTTTGGCGAATCGGTAGTCTAATTCGATTGTAATCGAGCCAGAGAACAATGGTTTTTCATTTCATGATAACTTCGAATTTGTTCCTTTTTGGCGAATTGCTTGTCAAAATCGATTGGAATCGAGCAAATGAAAAGTTATTTTGATTTCATGATAACTTCGGGTTTGTTCTTTTTTGGCGAATTGCTAGTTTAATTCGTTTGGAATACAGTCAATGAAAAGTGGGTTTTCATTTCATGATAACTTCGGGTTTGTTCATTTTTGGCAAATTGCTAGTCGAATTCGAGTGGCATCGATAAGTGAAAAGTGGATTTCGAATTCATGGTAATTTCGATTTCTTCATTTTTGGCGAATTGCGGTCTAATTCGATTGGAATCGAGCCAATGAAAAGTGGCTTTTGATTTCATGATAACTTCGGGTTTGTTCATATTTGACAAATTGCTATTTTAAATCGATTGGAATCGTGCAATTTAAAAGTTACTTTTGATTTCATGAGAACTTCAGTTTATTCGTTTTTGGCAAATTGCTATCTAATTCGAATGGAATCGAGCCAATAAAAAGTGGCTTTTGATTTCATGATAACTTCGGGTTTGTTAGTTTTTGGCGAATTGCTAGTCTAATTTGATTGGAATCGAGCCAAAGAAAAGTGGTGTTTCATTTCTTGATAACTTCGTGTTTGATCGTTTCTGGCGAATGGCTAGTCTAATTCGATTGGAATCGAGCCAATGAAAAGAGGTTTTTCATTTCATGATAACTTCGGGTTTGTTCCTTTTTGGCGAATTGCATGTCCAATTCTATTGGAATCGAGCCAAAGAAAAGTGGTGTTTCATTTCTTGATAACTTCGTGTTTGATCATTTTTAGCGAATGGCTAGTCTAATTCGATTGGAATCGAGCCAATGAAAAGAGGTTTTTCATTTCATGATAACTTCGGGTTTGTTCATTTTTGGCGAATTGCTAGTCTAATTCGATTGGAATCGAGCCAAAAAAAAGTGATTTTTCATTTCATGACAACTTCGTGTTTGATCGTATTTCGCGAAATGCTAGTCTAAATCGATTGGAATCGAGCTAATGAAAAGTTGATTTTGATTTCACAATAACTTCGAATTTGTTCGTTTTTGGCGACTTGCTAGTCTAATTCGATTGGAATTGTGCCAATGAAAAGTGGTTTTTTCTTTCATGATAACTTCGGGTGTGTTCGTTTTTGGCGAATTACTAGTCCAATTCGATTTGAATCGAGGAAATGAAAAGTGGCTTTTGATTTCATGATAACTTTGGGGTGGTTCGTTTTTGGCCAATTGCTAGTTGAATTCGATTGTAGTCGAGCCAAAGAACAGTGGCTTTTCATTTTTGGCGAATTGCTAGTCTAAATCGATTGGAATCGAGCTAATGAAAAGTTGATTTTGATTTCATGATAACTTCGGGTTTGTTCATTTTTGGCGAATTGCTAGTCTAATTCGTTTGGAATCGAGTCAATCAAAAGTGGTTTTTCATTTCATGATAACTTCGGGTTTGTTCCTTTTTGGTGAATTGCATGTCCAATTCTATTGGAATCGAGCCAAAGAAAAGTGGTGTTTCATTTCTTGATAACTTCGTGTTTGATCATTTTTGGCGAATGGCTAGTCTAATTCGATTGGAATCGAGCCAATGAAAAGAGGTTTTTCATTTCATGATAACTTCGGGTTTGTTCCTTTTTGGCGAATTGCATGTCTAATTCTATTGGAATCGAGCCAAAGAAAAGTGGTTTTTCATTTCATGATAACTTCGTGTTTGATCATTTTTGGCAAATTGCTAGTCTAAATCGATTGGAATCGAGCTAATGAAAAGGTGATATTGATTTCATGATAACTTCGATTTATTCATTTTTGAGGAATTGCTATCTAATTCGAATGGAATTGAGCCAATGAAAAGTGGCTTTTGATTTCATGATAACTTCGGGTTTGTTCATTTTTGGCGAATTGCTAGTCTAATTCGATTGGAATTGAGGTTTTTCATTTCATGATAACTTCGGGTTTGTTCATTTTTGGCGAATTGCTAGTCTAATTCGATTGGAATCGAGCCGAAAAAAAGTGATTTTTCATTTCATGACAACTTCGTGTTTGATCGTATTTCGCGAAATGCTAGTCTAAATCGATTGGAATCGAGCTAATGAAAAGTTGATTTTGATTTCATAATAACTTTGAATTTGTTCGTTTTTGGCGACTTGCTAGTCTAATTCGATTGGAATTGTGCCAATGAAAAGTGGTTTTTTATTTCATGATAACTTCGGGTGTGTTCGTTTTTGGCGAATTACTAGTCCAATTCGATTTGAATCGAGGAAATGAAAAGTGGCTTTTGATTTCATGATAACTTCGGGTGTGTTCGTTTTTGGCGAATCACTAGTCCAATTCGATTTGAATCGAGGAAATGAAAAGTGGCTTTTGATTTCATGATAACTTCGGGTGTGTTCGTTTTTGGCGAATCACTAGTCCAATTCGATTTGAATCGAGGAAATGAAAAGTGGCTTTTGATTTCATGATAACTTCGGGTTTGTTCATTTTTGGCGAATTGCTAGTCTAATTCGTTTGGAATCGAGTCAATGAAAAGTGGTTTTTCATTTCATGATAACTTCGGGTTTGTACATTTTTGGCGAATTGCTAGTCCAATTCAAGTGGAATCGATAAGAGAAAAGTGGATTTCGAACTCATGATAATTTCGGTTTCTTCGTTTTTGGCGAATTGCGGTCTAATTCGATTGTAATCGAGCCAATGAAATGTGGCTTTTGATTTCATGATAACTTCGGGTTTGTTCATTTTTGAAGAATTGCTAGTCTAATTCGATTGGAATTGAGCCAATGAAAAGTGGTTTTTCATTTCAGTGTTTGATCATTTTTGGCGAACTACTAGTCTAAATCGATTTGAATCGAGCCAATGAAAAGTGGCTTTTGATTTCATGATAACTTTGGGTTAGTTCGTTTTTGGCGAATCGGTAGTCTAATTGGATTGTAATCGAGCCAGAGAACAATGGTTTTTCATTTCATGATGACTTCGAATTTGTTCCTTTTTGGCGAATTGCTAGTCTAAATCGATTGGAATCGAGCTAACGAAAAGTTGTTTTGATTTCATGATAACTTCGGGTTTGTTCTTTTTTGGTGAATTGCCAGTTTAATTCGTTTAGAATACAGTCAATGAAAAGTGGGTTTTCATTTCATGATAACTTCGGGTTTGTTCGTTTTTGGCAAATTGCTAGTCGAATTCGAGTGGCATCGATAAGTGAAAAGTGGATTTCGAATTCATGGTAATTTCGGTTTGTTCATTTTTGGCGAATTGCGATCTAATTCGATTGGAATCGAGCCAATGAAAAGTGGCTTTTGATTTCATGATAACTTCGGGTTTGTTCATTTTTGGCGAATTGCGATCTAATTCGATTGGAATCGAGCCAATGAAAAGTGGCTTTTGATTTCATGATAACTTCGGGTTTGTTCATTTTTGACGAATTGCTAGTTTAAATCGATTGGAATCGTGGAAGTTAAAAGTTGCTTTTGATTTCATGAGAACTTCAGTTTATTCGTTTTTGGCTATCTAATTCGAATGGAATCGAGCCAATAAAAAGTGGCTTTTGATTTCATGATAACTTCGGGTTTGTTAGTTTTTGGCGAATTGCTAGTCTAATTTGATTGGAATCGAGCCAAAGAAAAGTGGTGTTTCATTTCTTGATAACTTCGTGTTTGATCGTTTCTGGCGAATGGCTAGTCTAATTCGATTGGAATCGAGCCAATGAAAAGAGGTTTTTCATTTCATGATAACTTCGGGTTTGTTCCTTTTTGGCGAATTGCATGTCCAATTCTATTGGAATCGAGAATTGCTACTCTAATTCGATTGGAATCGAGCCATGAAATGTGGTTTTTGATTTCATGATAACTTCGGGTTCATTCATTTTTGGCGAATAGATTTCTAATTCGATCGGAATCGAACGAATGAAAAGTGGTTTTTGATTTCATGATACTTCGGGTTTGTTCGTTTTTGGCGAATAGCTTTCTAATTTGATTGGTATCGAACGAATGAAAAGTCATTTTTGATTTCATGATAACTCCGTGCTTGTTCATTTTTGGGGAATAGCTAGTCTAATTTGATTGGAATCGAGCCAGTGAAACGTGGCTTTTGATTTCATGATAACTTTGGGTTTTTTCATTTTTGACGAATTGCTAGTCTAATTCGATTGGAATCTAGCCAATGAAAAGTAGTTTTCGATTTCATGATAACTTCAGGTTTGTTCGTTTTTGGCGAATTGCTAATCTATTTCGATTGGAATCGAGCCAATGTAATGTGGTTTTTGATTTCATGATAACTTCGGGTTTGTTCATTTTTGGCGAATTGCTAGTCTAATTCGATTGGAATTGAGTTTGCGAAATGTGGCTTTTGATTTATTGAGAACTTCGGGTTTGTTCATTTTCGCGAATTGCTAGTCTAATTATATTGGAGTCAAGCCAATCAAAAGTGGTTTTTGATTTCATGATAACTTCGGGTTTGTTCATTTTTGGCGAATTGCTTGTCTAATTCGATTGGAATCAACCCAATGAAATGAGGTTTTTGATTTCATGATAACTTCAGTTTTTTCATTTTTGGTAAATCGCTAGTCTAATTCGATTGGAATCCAACCAATGAATTGTGGTTTTTGATTTAAAGATAACTTCGGGTTTGTTTGTTTTTGATGAATTGCTAGTCTAATTCGATTGGAATCGAGCCATGAAATGTAGTTTTCGATTTCATGATAACTTCGGGTTTGTTCGTTTTTTGTGAATTGTTAGTGCAATTCGATTGGAATCGAGCAAATGAAAAGTGGTTTTTAATTTCATGATAACTTCGGGTTAGTTCGTTTTTGGCGAATAGCTTTCTAATTCGATTGGAATCGAACTAACGAAAAGTGGTTTTTGATTTCATGACAACTTCATGTTTGTTTGTTTTTGGCAAATAGCTAGTCTAATTCGATCGGAATCGAGCCAATGAAATGTAGTTTTCGATTTCATGATAACTTCAAGTTTGTTCGTTTTTAGTGAAATGCTTGTCTATTTCGATTGGAATCGACCCAATGAAATGTGGCTTTTTCCTTTCATGATAACTTCGGGTTTGTTCGTTTTTGGTGAATTGCTAGTCTAATTCAATTGGAATCTAGCCAATGAAATGTAGTTTTCGATTTAAAGATAACTTCGGATTTGTTCATTTTGACGAATTGCTAGTCCAATTCGATTGGAATCAAGCCATGAAATGTGGGTTTCAATTTCTTGATAACTTCGGGTTTGTTCGGTTTTTGCGAACTGTTAATGTAATTCCATTGGAATCGAGCCAATGAAAAGTGGTTTTCGATTTCATGAAAACTTCGGGTTTGTTCATTTTTGGCGAATAGCTTTCTAATTCGATTGGAATCGAATGAATGAAAAGTGATTTTTGATTTCATGATAACTTCGTGTTTATCCATTTTTGGCGAATAGCTAGTCTAATTCGATTGGAATCAAGCCAGTGAAATGTGGCTTTTGATTTCACGATAACTTCGGGTTTGTTCGTTTTTGGCGAATTATAAGTCTAATTCGATTGGAATCGAGCCAATGAAAAATAGTTTTCAATTTAATGATAACTTCGGATTTTTTCGATTTTGGTGAATTGCTAGTCTAATTCCTTTGGAATCGACCCAATGAAATGTGGATTTTGATTTCATGATAACTTTGGGTCTGTTCATTTTTGGCGAATAGCTAGTCTAATTCGATTGGATTCGAACGAATGAAATGTGGTTTTGATTTCGTGATAGCCTCATGTTTGTTCTTTTTTGACGAATAGCTAGTCTAATTCGATTGGAATCGAGCCAGTGGAAAGTGGCTTTTGATTTCATGATAACTTCGGGTTTGTTCATTTTTGTCTAATTGATAGTGTAATTCGATTGGAATCGAACGAATGAAAAGTGGTTTTCGACTTCATGATAACTTCGGGTTTGTTCTTTTTGGCGAGTAGCTAGTCTAATTCGATTGGAATCGAGCTGAGAAATGTGGTTCTGATTTCGTGATAAATTCGGGTTTGTTCGTTTTTGGAAAATTGTTAATCTAATTCGATTGGAATCGAGCCAATGAAATGTGATTTTTGATTTCATGATAACTTCGGGTTTGTTCATTTTTGGGGAATTACTAGTCTAATTCAATTGGAATTGAGTCTGCGAAAAGTGGCTTTTGATTTCATGATAACATCGAGTTTTTTCAGTTTAGCGAATTGCTAATCTAATTCTATTGGAATCGAGCCAATGAAAAGTGGTTTTTGATTTCATGATAACTTTGAGTTTGTTTGTTTTTGGCAAATTGCTAGTATAATTCGATCAGAATCAACCCAATGAAATGAGGTTTTTTATTTCATGATAACTTTAGGTTTTTTCATTTTTGGAAAATTGGTTGTCTAATTTGACTGGAATCGAGCCAATGAAATGTGGATTTCGATTTCATGATAAATTCAAGTTTGTTCTTTTTTTGGTAAATTGCTAGTCTATTTCGATTGGAATCGACCCAATGAAATGTGGTTTTTGATTTCATGATAACTTCCGATTTGTTCGTTTTTGGCGAATTGCTAGTCTAATTCGATTGGAATCGAACGAATGAAATGTGGTTTTCGATTTCATGATAACCTCGTGTTTGTTCTTTTTTGGCGAATAGCTTTCTAATTCGATTGGAATCCAACAAATGAAAAGTGGTTTTTGATTTCATGATAACTTCGGGTTTGTTCATTTTTGGCGAATAGCTTTCTAATTCGATTGGAATCGAACGAATGAAAAGTGGTTTTTGATTTCATGTTAACTCCGTGTTTGTTCGTTTTTGGCGAAGAGCTAGTCTAATTCGATTGGAATCGTGCCAGTGTAAGTTGGCTTTTGATTTCATGATAAATTTGGGTTTGTTCATTTTTGGTGAATTGCAAGTCTAATTCGATTGGAATCGAGCTAATGAAATGTGGTTTTTGATTTCATGATAACTTCGGGTTTGTTCGTTTTTGGCGAGTAGCTTGTCTAATTCAATTGGAATCGAGCTGTGAAATGTGGTTTTCGATTTCACGATAACTTCGGGTTTGTTCATTTTTGGCAAATTGCTAGTCTAATTCGATTGGAACCGAGCCAATGAAATGTGGTTTTCGATTTCACGATGACTTCGGGTTTGTTCATTTTTGGTGAATTGCTAGTCTAATTCGATTGGAATCGAGCCATGTAATATGGTTTTCGATTTCATGTTAACTTTGGGTTTGTTCCTTTTTGTTGAATTACTATTGTAATTCTATTGGAATCGAGCCAATGAAAAGTGGTTTTCGATTTCATGATAACTTCGTGTTTGTTCATTTTTGGCAAATTGCTAGTCTAATTCGTTTGGAATCGAACGAATAAAATGTAGTTTTCAATTTCATGATAACTTCGGGTTTGTTTGTTTTGGCAAATTGCTAGTCTAATTCAATTCGAATCGAATCGAGCCAATGAAAAGTGGCTTTTAATTTCATGATAACTTCGGATTTGTTCGTTTTTACTGAATTGCTAGTAAAATTCGATTAGAATTGAGCAAATGAAATGTGGCTTTCGATTTCTCGATAACTTTAGGTTTATTCATTTTTAGAAAATTTCTAGTCTAATTCGATTGGAATCGAACGAGTGTAAAGTAGGTTTTGATTTCATGATAACTTCGGGTTTATCTATTTTTGGCAAGTGGCTAGTCAAATTCGATTGGAATCGAGCCGTGAAATCTGGTTTTTGATTTCATGATAACTTCATGTTATTCATTTTTGGCGAATTACTAGTCTAATTCGATTGGAATCATGCCAGCGAAAAGTAGCTTTTGATTTCAAGATAACTTCAGGTTTGTTAGTTTTTAGCGAATTGCTAGTCTAATTCGATTGGAATCGAGCCAATGAAAAGTTGTTTACGATTTCATAATATCTTCGGGTTTGTTCATTTTTCGCAAATTGTTAGTCTAATTCGATTGGAATCGAACGAATGAAAAGTGGGTTTTGATTTCATGATAACTTCAGGTTTGTTCGTTTTTGGTGAATTGCTAGTTTAATTCGATTGGAATCGAGCCAACGAAAAGTGGTTTTGGATTTTTTATGATAACTTCGGATTTGTTCATTTTTGGCGAATTGCTAGTCTAATTCGATTGGAATCGAGCCAATGCAATGTGGTTTTGGATTTCATGATAACTTTGGGTTTGTTTTTTTTGGCGAATTGCCAGTCTAATTGGATTGGAATCGAGCCATTGAAATGTGGCTTTTGATTTCTTGATAACTTCAAGTTTGTTCGTTTTCGGGCAAGTTCTAGTCTAATTCGATTGGAATCGAACGAATGAAAAGTGGTTTTTGATTTCATAATAACTTCGGGTTTGTTCGTTTTCGACGAATGGCAAGACTAATTTGATTGGAATCGAACGAATGAAAAGTGGTTTTTGATTTCATGACAACTTCATGTTTGTTCATTTTTGGTGAATAACAAGTCTAATTCGATTGGAATCGAGTGAGTGAAAAGTGGCTTTTGATTTAACGATAACTTTGGATTTGTTCATTTTTGGTGAATTGCTAGTATAATTCGATTTGAATCGAGCCAATTAAAAGTGGTTTTGGATTTTATGATAACTTCGGGTTTGTTCATTTTTGGCGAATTGCTAGTCTAATTCGATTGGAATCGAGCCAATGAAATGAGTTTTGGATTTCATGATAACTTCGGGTTTGTTTGTTTTTGGCGAATTGCTAGTCTAATTCGATTGGAATCGAGCCTGTGAAAAGTGGCTTTTGATTTCATCATAACTTCGGGTTTTTTTCGGTTTTGGGAAATTGCTAGTCTATTTTGATTGGAATCGTACCAATGAAATGTGGTTTTCAATTTCATGAAAACTTCGGTTTTCTTCGTTTTTAGCTAATTACTTGTCTAATTTGATTGGAATTGAGCCAACGAAACGTGGTTTTCGATTTCATGATAACTTCGTGTTCGTTCATTTTTGGCGAATTGCTAGTCTTATTCGATTGGAATGGAGCGAATGAAAAGTGGGTTTTGATTTCACGATAAGTTAGGGTTTATCCATTTTGGCAAATTGCTAGTCTAATTCGATTGGAATCGAGCAAATGTAATGTGGCTTTTGATTTCTTGACAACTTCGGGTTTGTTCGTTTTCGCGAATTGTTACTCTAATTTGATTTGAATGGAGCCAATGAAAAGTGGCTTTTGATTTCATGATAACTTCGGGTTTGTTCATTTTTGACGAATTGCTAGGCTAATTGGATTGGAATCGAGCCAATGAAATGTGGCTTTTGATTTCTTGATAACATTAGGTTTGTTTGTCTTTGGAAAATTTCTAGTCTAATTCGATTGGAATCGAACGAATGAAAAGTGGTTTTTGATTTCATAATAACTTCGGGTTTGTTCGTTTTTGGAGAATTGCTAGTCTAATTCGATTAGAATCGAACGAACGAAAAGTGGTTTTGGATTTCACGATAACTTCGTGTTTGTTCATTTTTTGCGAATAGCTAGTCTAATTCGATTGGAATTGAGCGAGTGAAAAGTGGCTTTTGATTTCATGATAACTTCGGGTTTGTTCATTTTTGGCGAATTGCTAGTCTAATTCGATTGCAATCAAGTCAATGAAATGTGGTTTTCGATTTCATGATAACATATAACTTCGGGTTTGTTCATTTTTAGTGAATTGCTAGTCTAATTCGATTAGAATCGAGTATGTGAAAAGTGGCTTTTGATTTAATGATAACTTCAGGTTTGTTCATTTTTGACGAATTGTTAGTCTAATTCGATTGGAATTGACCCAATGAAATGTGGTTTTTGATTTCATGATAACTTTGGGTTTGTTCGTTTTTGGCGAAATGCTACTCTAATTCGATTGGAATCGAGTCAATGAAATGTTGTTTTCGATTTTATGATAACAAATAACTTCGGGTTTGTTCGTTTTTGGGGAATTGCTTGTCTAATTCGATTGGAATCGAGTCAGTGAAAAGTAGCTTTTGATTTCATGATAAATTTGGGTTTGTTCATTTTTGTGAATTGCTAGTCTAATTGGATTGTAATCGAGCCATTGAAATGTGGCTTTTGATTTCATGATAATTTCGGGTTTGTTCGTTTTTGGCGAATAGCTAGTCTAATTCGATTGGAATCGAGCCAATGAAATGTGGCTTTTGATTTCATGATAATTTCGGGTTTGTTCATTTTTGGCGAATTGCTAATCTAATTGGATTCGAATCGAGCCAATGAAATGTGGCTTTTGATTTCTTGATAACTTCAAGTTTGATCGTTTTCGGGCAAGTTCTAGTCTAATTCGATTGGAATCGAACGAATGAAAAGTGGTTTTTAATTTCATGATAACTTCGGGTTTGTTCGTTTTCGGCGAATGGCTAGACTAATTCGATTGGAATCGAACGAATGAATAGTGGGTTTTGATTTCATGATAACTTCGGGTGAATTACTAGTCTAATTCGATCGGAATCGAGCCAACGAAAAGTGGTTTTTGATTTCATGATAACTTCGGGTTTGTTCATTTTTGGCGAATTGCTAATCTAATTCGATTGGAATCGAGCCATGAAATGTGGTTTTCGATTTCATGATAACTTCGGGGTTGTTCATTTTTGGCGAATAACTAATGTAATTCGATTCAAATCGATCCAATGAAAAGTGATTTTTGATTTCATGAAAACTTTGTGTTTGTTCATCTTTGGCGAATAGCTGGTCTAATTAGATTGGAATCGAGCCAATGAAAATTGGTTTTTGATTTCATGATGACTTCGGGTCGCGAATAGCTAGTATTATTCGATTGGAATCGAGCTAATGAAAAGTTGTTTTCGATTTCATGATAACTTCGTGTTTGTACATTTTTGGGGAATTGGTAGTCTAATTCGATTGGAATGGAGCGAATGAAAAGCTGGTTTTGATTTCATGATAACTACGGGTTTATCCCTTTTGGCAAATTGCTAGTCTAATTCGATTGGAATTGTGCCAATGAAAAGCAGTTTTCGATTTCATGATAACTTCGGGTTGTTCATTTTTGGCGAATTGCTAGTTTAATTCGATTGGAATCGACCCAATGAAATGTGCTTTTTGATTTAATGATAACTTCGGGTTTGTTCATTTTTGTCGAATAGCTAGTCTAATTCGATTGGAATCGAACGAATGAAAAGTGGTTTTTGATTTCATGACAACTTCGTGTTTGTTCATTTTTGGCGAAGACCTAGTCCAATTCGATTGAAATCAAGCCAGTGAAAAGTGACTTTTGATTTCATGATAACTTCGGGTTTGTTCATTTTTGGCGAATTGCTAGTCTAATTCGATTAGAATCGACCAAATGAGATGTGGTTTTTGATTTCATGATAACTTCGGGTTTATTCGTTTTTGGTGAAATGCTACTCTAATTCGATTGGAATCGAGCCAATGAAATGTTGTTTTCGATTTCATGATAAGAAATAACTTCGAATTTGTTCTTTTTGTGGAATTGCTAGTCTAATTCGATTGAAATCGAGCCAGTGAAAAGTGGCTTTTGATTTCATGGTAAATTTGGATTTGTTCATTTTTGGCGAATTGTAAATCTAATTCGATTGGAATCGAGCCAATGAAATGTGGTTTTTGATTTCATGATAACTTCGGGTTTGTTCGTTTTTGGCGAGTAGCTTGTCTAATTAAATTGGAATCGAGTCGTGAAATGTGGTTTTCGATTTCACGATAACTTCGGGTTTTTTTGTTTTTGGTAAATTGCTAGTCTAATTCGATTGGAATCGAGCCAATGAAATGTGGTTTTCAATTTCACGATGACTTCGGGTTTGTTCATTTTTTGGCGAATTGCTAGTCTAATTCGATTGGAATCGAGCCATGAAATGTAGTTTTCGATTTCTTGATAACTTTGGGTTTGTTCGTGTTTGGCGAATTACTAATGTAATTCGATTGGAATCGAGTCACTGAAAAGTGGTTTTTGATTTCATGATAACTTCGTGTTTGTTCATTTTTGGCGAATTGCCAGTCTAATTTGATTGGAATGGAGCAAACGAAAATTGGGTTTTGATTCTGTGAAGACTTCGGGTTAATTAATTTTGGCAAATTGCTGGTCTAATTTGATTGGAATCGAGCCAATGAAAAGTGGCTTTTGATTTCTTGATAACTTCGAGTTTGTTCATTTTTGGCAAATTGCTAGTCTAATTCGATTGGAATCGAACCAATGAAATGTGGTTTTCGATTTCATGAAAACTTCGAGTTTGTTCATTTTGGCGAATTGCTAGTCTAATTCGATTCGAATCGAGCTAATGAAAAGTGGATTTTAATTTCATGATAACTTCGGGTTCCTTCGTTTTTACTGAATTGCTAGTCTAATTCGATTGGAATCGAGCAAATGAAATGTGGCTTTCGATTTCTCGATAACTTCAGGTTTATTCATTTTTGTAAAATTTCTAGTCTAATTCGATTGGAACCTAATGAATGAAAAGTAGGTTTTGATTTCATGATAACTTCGGGTTTATCTATTTTTGGCGAGTGGCTAGTCTAATTCGATTGGAATCGAGCAGAAATGTGGTTTTTGATTTCATGATAACTTCGCGTTATTCGTTTTTGGCGAATTGCTAGTCTAATTCGATTGGAATCGAGCCAAAGAAATGTGGCTTTTGATTTCATGATAACTTCGAGTTTGTTCGTTTTTGGTGAATTGCTAGTCTAATTGGATTGCAATCGAGCCAATGGAATGTGGCTTTCGATTTCATGATAACTCCGGGTTTATTCATTTTTCGTGAATAGCTAGTCTAATTCGATTGGAATCGAGCCAATGAAATGTTGTTTTCAATTTCATTATAACTTTGGGTTTGTTCGTTTTTAGCGAAATTGTAGTCTAATTCGATTGGAATCGAACGAATGAAAAGTGGTTTTTGATTTCATGATAACTTCGGGTTTGTTCGTTCTTTGCGAATGGCTAGTCTATTTCAATTGGAATCGAACGAATGAAAAGCAGTTTTAGGTTACATGATAACTTCGGGTTTGTTCATTTTTGGCGAATTACTAGTCTAATTCGATTGGAATGAAAAGTGGGTTTTGATTTCTTGATAGCTTCGGGAATATCCGTTTTGGCGAACTGCTAGTCTAATTCGATTGGAAACGAGCCAATGAAATGTTGTTTTCGATTTTATGATAACAAATAACTTCGAGTTTGTTCATTTATGGGGAATTGCTTGTCTAAGTCGATTGGAATCGAGCTAGTGAAAACTGGCTTTTAATTTCATGATAAATTCAGGCTTGTACATTTTTGTGAATTCCTAGTCTAATTGGATTGTAATCGAGCCATTGAAATGTGGCTTTTGGTTTCATGATAACTTCGGGTTTGTTCGTTTTTCGTGAATAGCTAGCCTAATTCTATTGGAATCGAGCCAATGAAATGTGGTTTTCGATTTCATGATAACTTTGTGCTTGTTGGTTTTTAACAAATTGCTAGTCTAATTCGATTGGAATCGAAGGAATGAAATGTGGTTTTTGATTTCATGATAACTTCGGGTTTGTTCGTTTTTGGCGAATGGCTAGTCTAATTCGATTGGAATCGAACGAATGAAAAGTGGTTTTTGATTACATGATAACTTCGAGTTTGTTCGTTTTCGGAGAATTACTAGTCTAAGTCGACTGGAATGGAGCGAATAAAAAGTGGGTTTTAATTTCATGATTACTTCGGGTTTATCCATTTTGGCGAACTGCTGGACTAATTCGATTGGAATCGAGCCAATGAAAAGTGGCTTTTGATTTCTTGATAACTTCGGGTTTGTTCATTTTTAGCAAATTGCTAGTCTAATTCGATTGGAATCGAACAAATGAAAAGTGGGTTTTGATTTCATGATAACTTCGGGCTTGTTCGTTTTGGCAAATTGCTAGTCTAATTCGATTCGTATCGAGCCAACGAAAGGTGGCTTTTGATTTCATGATAACTTCGTGTTTGTTTATTTTTTGCGAATTGCTAGTCTAATTGGATTGGAATCGAGCCAATGAAATGTGGCTTTTGATTTCCTGTTAACTTCAAGTTTGTTCATTTTTGGGCAAGTTCTAGTCTAATTCGATTGGAATCGAATGAAAGAAAAGTTGTTTATGATTTCATGATGACTTCGGGTTTGTTCATTTTTGGTGAATGGCTAGTCTAATTCGATTGGAATCAAACGAATGAAAAGTGGTTTTTGATTTCATGATAACTTCATGTTTGTTCGTTTTTGACGAATAGCTAGTCTAATTCGATTGGAATCGAGCAAGTGAAAAGTGGCTTTTGATTTAACGATAACTTCGGATTTGTTCATTTTTGGTGAATTGCTAGTCTAATTCGATTGGAATCGAGCCAATGAAAAGTGGTTTTTTATTTTATGATAACTTCAAGTTTGTTCGTTTTTGGCGAATTGGTAGTCTAATTTGATTGGAATCGAGCCAATGAAACGTGGTTTTGGATTTCATGCTAACTTCGGGTTTGTTCGTTTTTATTGCTAGTCTAATTCGATTGGAATCGGCTCAATGAAATGCGGATTTCGATTTCATGATAACAAATAAATTCGGGTTTGTTCAATTTTGACGAATTGCTTGTCTAATTCGATTGGAATCGAGCCTGTGAAAAGTGGCTTTTGATTTCATGATAACTTCAGGTTTTTTTAGTTTTGGGAAATTGCTAGACTAATTTGATTGGAATTGAGCAAATACAATGTGGCTTTCGATTTCATGATAACTTTAGGTTTGTTCATTTTTAGCGAATTGCTAGTCCAATTGGATAGGAATCGAGCCAATGAAACGTGGTTTTCGATTTCATGATAACTTCGTGTTTGTTCATTTTTGGCGAATTGCTAGTCTAATTCGATTGGAATGGAGCGAATGAAAAGTGGGTTTTGATTTCATGATAACTTTAGGTTTATCCATTTTGGCGATTTGCGAGTCTAATTCGATTGGAATCGAGCAAATGAAAAGTGGCTTTTGATTTCTTGATATCTTTGAGTTCGTTCGTTTTCGCGAATTGCTAGTCTAATTCGATTCGAATCGAGCCAATGAAAAGTGGCTTTTGATTTCATGATAACTTCGGGTTTGTTCATTTTTGGCGAATTGCTAGTCTAATTGGATTGGAATCGAGCCAATGAAATGTGGCTTTTGATTTCTTGATAACTTCAGGTTTGCTCATCTTTGGAAAATTTCTAGTCTAATTCGATTGGAATCGAATGATTGAAAAGTGGTTTTTGATTTCAAGATAACTTTGGGTTTGTTTGGAGAATGGCTAGTCTAACTCGATTGGAATTGAACGAATGAAAAGTGGCTTTTGATTTCACCGTAACTTCGTTTTTGGCGAATAGATTGTCTAATTCGGTTGGAATCGAGCAAGTGAAAAGTGGCTTTTGATTTCATGATAACTTCGGGTTTGTTCATTTTTGCCGAATTGCTAGTCTAATTCGATTGGAATCAAGTCAATGAAATGTGGTTTTCAATTTCATAATAACAAATAACTTTGGGTTTGTTCATTTTTAGCGAATTGCGGGTCTAATTCTGTAAAATCCCAAATTTTTACTTAGCATTAATTTATTTAATAGGAATGCAATGTTTAGTTAAGTCCTTACGCAAGTCAATTGGCTACCTATATAGTTAATTTGGATCTATGTGGATATCTTTATAGTTGAGGGACCGAAGTGAAAGTAAATATCAAAATTATATTTTTATTAAATGGGCCAAATAGTTAACTGTTGAAGGAGTTAGAATTACCCTATCAATATTGGGCTCATTTTGAAGCTCGTAGTAAATGGCGAATTATGGACTCAAGAAAAATTTAATTTGGTCAAGTTAAACTCGAGTTATAGCCAATTAAGAAAACTACTTAGTTAATAATATTAGTTATCAATATGGACTAAATTACTATATCAATATTGGACTCCTTTGATAGATAATAATTAATTATATATATTAGGATTAAGAAAATGATATTTTGGATAAGCTGAACTAAGATGGAATCAATGGAAGAATCAAGGTATAAATGAAATTCTAATTTAATTACTATGCATACATTTTACAATTCTCGGCGACTAGGAATAATATATGTTTAAGTATTGATAATTATGAAATTTAAAGATAATTGATTAAAACGTAATCATAATAATTTCCCAAAAACTATTAAATTCCTTTTTAATGCTAATCTACTTTAATTAGGATAGAAACTATTGTTCTTAATC